>NC_136944.1:4990218-5017718 GCF_949987615.1 Pollachius pollachius
TATAGTGTTGTGTGTGTGTGGGTGTTATAGTCTCATAGTGTATAATGTTGTGGTATATTGCGTGTGTGTGAGTGTAACAGTGTTATAGTGTTATAGTGTATAGTGTTGTGCTGTGCTAGCCCACTCCCTCATGAGTCACAGCTTGCAGAGGATGATAAGGTCAGAAGAACTAATGCATTTAACCTCTCACTATCTGCAGCACGCCAGCACACACACACACACACACACACACACACACACACACACACACACACACACACACACACACACACACACACAGACATGCACACCTGCACACACACACACACACACACACAGGTGTGTACACAAACACACACACGCACAGGCACATGCACACACACCTGCGCACACACACACACACACACACACACACAGGTGTGTACACAAACACACACGCACAGGCGCATGCACACACACACACACACATGCACACACACACACACACACACACACACAAACACACCCACACACACACAAACACACCCACACACACACACACACACACACACAAACACACACACACACACCTTGAGTTCCCCATACCATCATTTGAACTAGGATCGACTGACAGATAGAAAGACAAACAGAGAGACAGGCAGGCAGCTAGATTGATAGACAGACAGTACAGACGGATGTACAGGCAAGCACACACACGGCCATACAGATACAGTAAGACACAGACAGATGGGAGGTCAGACTTGACAGACAGACAGACAGACATACATTTCAAACATACATACATACAGACAGACAGACAGACAGACAGACAGACAGACAGACAGACAGACAGACAGACAGACAGACAGACATGTGGGTCTGAACTGAAGGTGGATGGCAGCCTGGGTGGAGGAGAGAATAATAGCGAAGGGGGGAGAAGAAGAGGGATGGAGGGGGAGAGCAGGGGGTGAGGAGCGTGGGCAGGGGGGGGGGGGTGTTGTGAGCAAACAGCTGAAGTGGCAGAAGCTGCTTTAATAGTGGCATATGTCTGGAGAGAAAGCTGTGTCCACCTGAGAGAGAGAGAGAGAGAGAGAGAGAGAGAGAGATATGTAATGTCCCTATGTGCCCCTTCTATATATAGAGAGATGGAGTACATATATATATATATATATATATATATATATATATATATTTATATATATACACATCCTTATGTGTCTATATGCCTCTATTTTGTATATTATATATAATGGGTGAGCGGGCAGGAATGATAGAGATAGAGAGAGAGAGCGAGAGATAGAGAGAGAGAGAGAGAGAGAGAGAGAGAGACAAAGACGATGGAACAGGAGGGAGCGAAGGAGATACAGTAATAGAGGGGGATGATAGGGAGAGGAGGGGAGAGAACAGGAGACCGAAATAGAGAGAGACACGGAGAAAGTAAAATGATAAAAAAAGCAGCAGCAGCCTCTATAATTGCCTCAATGCCTGTGGGATTGGTTTCATTCAATTGAAGAATTTTATGTGTCTGTGCGTGTGCGAGCTATGCGTGTGCGTAGTGTGTGTGTATGTGTTTGTGTTGTGTGTGCGTGGCGTGGGTGTATGCGGCGAGTGTATGTGTGTGTGTGCATGCGTGCATGGTGTGTGATTGCATGGCGTCTTGGTGTGTGTGTGTGTGTGTGTGTGTATGCATGTGTGAGTGTGTGACGTGTGTATTTCCGTGTCCGTGTCTGTGTGTGTTTATGCACTAAGTGTTAATGCACGTTGCTGATGAACCCCTGGAAAGATTTACAATCCAGAGAGAGAGAGAGAGAGAGAGAGAGAGAGAGAGAGAGAGAGAGAGAGAGAGAAAGAGGCAGAGAGAGAGAGAGATAAGGAGGTGGGAGCTGTCAGAGGTGATGGAGTTGTCCACTGTGTCTCTTTACCTCCACCTCTCTCTCGCTCCCTCTCCCTCTATTCTCTCCTTCTCCCTATCTCTCTCTCCTTCCCTCCCTCTCTGTCTCTGTAGCGCTGTCCCCCTCTCCCTCACTCGCACA
The DNA here is from genome assembly GCF_949987615.1 of Pollachius pollachius. Classification (NCBI taxonomy): domain Eukaryota; kingdom Metazoa; phylum Chordata; class Actinopteri; order Gadiformes; family Gadidae; genus Pollachius; species Pollachius pollachius. The sequence goes on from NC_136944.1 coordinate 4,992,210, forward strand.
CACATTCAGGCACACGCAGAAAACACGTGCGTGCATTCCTACCTGGGTGGATTTACTTCATTCCTTCACTGCCATCTCTGCTTGTTTGGTGCGTTCTCGGCTCATCCTCCTCAGTCTCTCTACCTCTCTCCCTCCCTCCTCCTCCCTCTCTCTCCTCTCTCTCTCCCTGCCTCCCCCCCTCTCTCTCTCTATCTCTCTCCCTCTCCCTCTCATTCTGCCTCTGCCTCCTCCCTCCCTCTCTCTGCCTCCCTTTCTCTCCCTCTCTCTGCCTCCCTCTCTCTCTCTCTGTCTCTCCCTCTCTCTCTCCCCTCTCTCCCTCTCTCTCTCTCTCTCTCTCTCTCTCCTTCTCTCTCTCTCTCTCTCTCTCTCTTTCTCCCTCTCTCCCTCGCTCCCTCTGCCTCTCTCTCTCTCTCTTTGCGCGGCGTGCTCAGTCTCGTGTTCCTGTTTGTCCCTGCAGTTCTGTGAGCCGGTTGGTGGCTTGGCTGCGTGTGACGGAGAGCTCTTCCGCCGCTGCTTCCCGCTTCGACACGCTGTGAGTATTCTCATGCTAATCTCCCGCGCGCTGCGATCGGCCAGCCACTCGCCCGCTCTGTGCGTGCGTGTGTGCGTGAGTGTGTGTTTGTGCACGCGGCTGTGGTGTGTGTGTATATGTGTGTGTGTGTGCGGAGAGAAGGCGGCTATTTATTTTTTATTCATCCTTTCCTCGCTCTTGTTTTGTAATCGCCGGCCACGAGTGGAGAGGTGGAGGGCGAACGGACACGAAATAGCGATCAGGGAGAGGAGAAGAAGAGCGAGGGGGGGGAGGGACGGAGGGCTGGTTGGCGAGCGAGGGACGGGAGCGCTGGGAACGAGGGAGCGAGAAAGAGAGGGGGATCAGGAGGCAAGAGGAAAGAGCAAGTGATTGCGCTCGGAGGATCCATTCATGCCTGTTCGGAGGTGTTTCTCTGAGGGCGGGAGACAGGTAGGGAGGGAGCCGGGGACACGGCGAGGGAGATAGGGGGAGACGGAGGGCTGGCGTTGGTGTAGTGACTGGATAGCTGTGTCAGCGTGATTTAGTGTGTGTGTTGTGTATACTGTGTCGGCGTAGTAGCTAGTTGTGTGGGACAAATAGTGTGTGTTTTTAACAACACACACGCACACACACACAGATAGTCGTTTTTGACTGATAGTGTTCTTTGTACGTGTAATAGCTAGATGTGTGCGAATGATAGTGTGTGTTAGTGCAGTAGCTATTTGTGTGTGATTGATAGTGTAGTAGCTAGTTGTGTGTGGCTGATTGTGTTCGTTGTTAGGGTAGTAGCTAGTTGTGTGTGTAAGTGCGGAAGCTAGTTGTGTGTGACTGACAGTGTGTGTTAGTGTACTAGCTAGTTGTGTGTGACTGATAGCATGCATTGTTAGCACAGTAGTTAGTAGTGTTCTACCGATAGTGTGTGTTGTTAGTGCAGTAGCTAGTTGTGTTGGACTGATAGTGTATTCTTAGTGTAGTAGCTAGTTATGTGAGACTGATAGTGTAGTAGCTAGTTGTGTGTTGTGAGTGCAGTAGCTAGTTGTGTGGGTGTGCATTGTTAGTGCAGTAGCTAGTTGTGTGGTACCACCAGTGTGCGTTCTATGTGCAGTAGCTAGTTGTGTCTCTGATAGTGTGCGTTGTAAGTGCAGAAGCTAGTTGTGTGTGAATGATGATAGCCACGTTGCTGACAAGCACAGAGTGGCTCATCAGACTGCCACAGAGCTGGAACAGATACTGTTCTCCTCTCTCTCTCTTTCTCTCTCCCTTGCTCCATAGCCCTCGCTCTATTTCCCTCCCTCTCTCTTCACTCCGTCTCTCTCTCCCCGTTCCTCCCACTCTCTCTCTCTCTCTTTTTGTTCCCTCCTTCATCAGTTAGCAGTCCTTCCGACCGGTCGCACTTTCTCCGTCCTCGCACACACGCGCCTCTCTCTCTCTCTTTCCGCTCACGTCCATCCACCACCAGCTCTCCCGGGTCCCTCCGAGGGAGGGAGTCGCGGGGTGTGATGTCATGTCCTGAACCCCCCGCTGTGTAACGAACACCTGCGGTGCGGACCCCCGGGCGGCCCTGCATCCTTACCCCTACCCCCCACCCCTGTATCTGTCTCCCGCTCCGTTCCTCTGGTTGTGGTTCAATGTACGGGGGCGTCTGGGTCAGTGATGCCTACAGGTAGACTGTGGACACCGGGGATCGAACCCAGTAACTCTAGTGTGTGTGTGTGTGTGTGTGTGTGTGTGTGTGTGTGTGTGTGTGTGTGTAAGCAGGTGAGGGTGTGAATGTTTGTGGTTGTGTATGTGAGTCTGCCTGTTTAAATGTGTTTGTATGTGTGTTTCTGTGTGTGTGTGTGTGTGTGGGTTAGCATGTGAGGGTGCGTATGGTGTGTGTATGTGTGTCTACCTGCTTGTGTGTGTGTGTGTGTGTGTGTGTGTGTGTGTGTGTGTGTGTGTGTGTGTGTCTGTGTGTGTGTGTGTGCCTGTCTGTGTGTGTGTGTGTGTGTGTGTGTGTGTGTGTGTGTGTGTGTGTGTGTGTGTGTGTGTGTGTGTGTGTGTGTGTGTGTGTGTGTGTGCGTGTGTGTGTGTGTCTCAGTGTAATTTATCTGTGTTGGTGTCCAGGGAGTGGCTACATGCTGTATGAGCGTGAATCATTCTGTTCTGTTCACACTAATGAGGCCATAGCATATGAAACATGTCTCAGTGTCTGTGTGTTTGTGTGTGTGTGTCTGCCTGTGTGTGTGTGCATCTGTGTGCGTTTGTGTATCTGCCTGCATCTTGCGTGTTTTTGTGCGCGTGTGTCTGCCTGTATGTGTGTGCAGATGATTTGTGTGCATGTTTGCCTGCATGTGTTTTTTTTTCGTTTGTTTGCATGTGTGTGTGTGTGTGTGTGTGTGTGTGTGTGTGTGTGTGTGTGTGTGTGTGTGTGTGTGTGTGTGTGTGTGTGTGCGTGTGTTTGTGTGTCTTGGTGTGCGCGTGTGTGTATGGGCATTTTTGTGTGCGTGTGTATGCCTGTGATTGTGTGTGTGTGTGAGTGTGTGTGTGTGTGTGTGTGTGTGTGTGTGTGTGTGTGTGTGTGTGTGTGTGTTGTGTGTTCAAGCAAGCGTGACTCCGTCTCCGCTGGGTCATGGCGCCGCGTCCGGTCCCACAAGCTGTCCTCTGATCAAATGTCCACGTTTAGTCCACCCACGGTGTGTGTCTGTTTGTGTCTGTGTGTTTGTTTATTTTCAACTATGGCTAGATGAAGAGAAACTGTGTGCGCTCTGTGTCGTTATATGCATAAATCAGAGTTATGTGTTTGTGCGTTTGTGTTTATAAGAGATAGAGAGGGAGATGACTTGTGTACGAGATGGGGAGGGCATCAAGAAGGTGTGGGGATTGATACGTGTGTGTAAAGTTGCGTGTTTGTGTGTGTTCTGAATCCGGTGTTTGTGTGTGCGTCGCTGTGTGTGTGTGTGTGTGTAGGTCCTCAAGCTTGTGTGTGGCTGTCTTTTCAATCTAGTTTGTGTGTGTGTGTGTGCGTGTTCCCAAGCTGGTTTGTGTGTTTGTGTGTGTGTGTGTGTGTGTGTGTGTGTGTGTGTGTGTGTGTGTGTGTGTGTGTGTGTGTGTGTGTGTGTGTGTGTGTGTGTGTGTGTGTGTGTGTGCGCGTGTGTGTGTGTGTGTGTGTGCGTGTATGTGTGTATGTGTGTATGTCAGGGGTCAGAGCCAGTGGCCTGTTCACGCTGTCAGATTTAATTGCTTCAATGGGTCGCGACACGGTGAAGTCATGACACTCTTTAGCTACGTCACCAGCCGCCAGCAGGGGGTCTGGCCTTCAGAGGGTGTCCAGGCAGACAGGCCAATCAGGCGGACAGTTGACACCGAGGGGGGGGGTTGAGGGTTAGCCGAGTAGATTAGCGTGGCAGGTAGCTTAGCGTAGTGCTTGGTAATAACACACATACGATTATGTTTGGAAAGTTTTACTGTCATCCTGACCTGGTACTGTTTAGCCGTCATCGCACGCTTTTATCCAAAGCTACTTCCAGTGACTTCGGAAACATTTTTTTAGCGAGCAGGTCAACTAGGGGTCAGACGCCATACCCATCATCTAGGATTCGAAACCCCCCACAACCACACTCTCCTGCTCCACCAATAGTCTGGTAGAATTCACCGGCGATGTTGCAATTGGGTCGCGTGTATGCGAACAACGTTTACGTCTATGTTACCAACAAACGATAGACTACTAGTCAATGGGATAACAGTGTTGGGATGATTGTCGTGTTATGAACACGTGGCTGCATCACCGTATTTAAACGGACCTGCGTTCACGTCAACAGAGTCATTAGTCTCCACAGTTTGGTGCTTTTTATCGCATTAACCTTTGAGATATTTAAGTAAATCACTTTTTAAATCTTGTGTAAACTCGCGCTCATTAAGTTAGGTGGTGTAACTCCTCTCGTGTAATGACCTATTTCCTATTTAAAATAATTTGTCTTAATCTGAATATAATTTGCCTCAAAATGCTCAACAATAAACCGTGATACTCAACACTGAGACCGTAGTTCAGTATTACTCATTGCGCGGCTCGCAAGCCACATGCGGCTCGCCAAGCCTCTACTTGCGGCTCGCATGGCGGTAAAAATATACAGTGATATGATCATGCAGTGAATACAGATATTTAAAAAAACAATACAAACAATTATTTAAAAAATAAATCAACAGCGGCCTTAAAAGGTGGAAATATAGCCTTGTCTAGAAAATATTTTTAAACTTGCTCGGCTCTACGCTGACAGCGGGGTTGCCAGATTGGCGGTTTTGCTGCATAACAAGAGAGAATGTGCTCTTTGGATGGACTTATTCTTATAAACTTATTCTTCAATAGCTTCCATGTAATGTGACCCAGTGTCTCCACATTATTCCAGAAAATAGCACACAGTCACACAAGTCTTAATTTTCCTCTCAAAGTGCACCAGATTGATGCATTCCAGGTTAAAAGGTACCACATTTTCTTCCGGGGGAGCATGCCCCCGGACCCTGCTAAGGACCGGGTTCCCTCCACAGTTTCACAAAATTCTGTGGGAAACACTGCTTCAGGGAGGACATATTATTAAGCAGGCATACTTATTTATGACTGGATTTAAAGCTTTTGATACTTTGCGGTAAAAATGGCTCTCCTGTTGACGTCGTCCTGTCAGTGCGGCTCTCCTGAAAAAAATAGTGAATACCACTGCCGTAGTTTACCGTAGTATCCAATCAAAGTTTACCATGAAGAATAAATATGTTAATAACACGTAACCTGATTGGCGTATCATTGATGGATGGCTGCGGAGGGGAGGGGAGTGAGGGGAAGATGGGGTTGTCTATCTTTGCTCGCTAATTGATAACGAGCAGGGTCTCGTTAGGGGGGGCTACAGGTGGGTCCCTAACGAGGCCTAACCTCCTCAGGCCTCTGGTCGGAGGCCGGGCGTCGCCACAGAGTTTCAGAGGCGGTCGGCTCTCTACCCCCCCCCCCCCCCCGACGACGGGAGATTAGGATCCACCTCGGCCAACCTTGACTCTCAGAATCCCCCCGTCTCTGTTCTACACCGGGGCCCGTCTGCCGATCGGATCCGGGACCCCTGGAACGTTAGGAGAATCACCAAGCAGCCCAGATCGCTCCCGCTGAATCCCAAACCGGTAAAGAGGAATAAAAAGCGGGCCAGTGATAGAGGGGAGGCAGAGACAGTTGAAGGGCCCGGTAATGGAGCTGGTGGCCGTCGGGACCGGCCCGCCATGGCACGGCGGTGGGTTATTAACCGCCTAACACAGGATGGTTAGTGGGATGGGGTGTTAGACGGGGGTGTGGGAGACGGGGTGTTAGACGGGGGGTTGGGAGACGGTGGCGCCGCACACATCCAGAGCTGCTTCAGGAGTGATCTCAGGATAGAGAGAGAGGGATGCTCTCCCGCTCTGTCTCTCTCTCTCTCTCTCTCTCTCTCTCTCTCTCTCTCTCTCTCTCTCTCTCTCTCTCTCTCTCTCTCTCTCTCTCTCTCTCACTCTCTCTATCTGTCTGTCTCTGTCTCAGTCTCTCTCTCTCTCTCTGTCTCACACAGTTTCGGTCTCTCTATCAGTCTCTCTCTCTGTCTTTTGCTCAGTCACTCTCTCAGTCTCTCTCTATCTCTCTCTCTCTCTCTCTCTCTCTCTCTCTCTCTCTCTCACCATCCCCTTATATTCTATATTATACATATACCTGGGCCACATTCGGGCTCCGGATCTGTTTTAATCCCCAGGGAAATAGTTTGTTGCAATTGCTCTGCTCGAGATAGAAAAATACTAATGAAAATAGAGAACAGAAAATAAAATATTGGATAAAATGTGAAGAGGTATATCCTTAAAATAAATATGCATGTATACACAAAGATATACATAGATTAAATATATATAACTGCATTCACCGTTAAAGACATACTTCAATTTTTTCACCTTTGTGTTTTATTTTGTAATTGATTGAATTGTTTCGTTTTATGACTAATTCTCATTTATTGGCCTATTTGTATTTTAGAATTCCTTATCGCTAATTAAATGTTTATTGATTTTTTTGTGTTTTCTTGGTCCTTGTAATTTACTTTATTGTTAATGGATTTGTTGTGTTCTAGGATGCATATTCATTTATCCTATCATTAATTAATGTGTTTTGGTTTTATTAATCAACCACGTTCCTTGTATCATCTATTTTCTTGTTGAGTTCTATTTCTCTCTCTAAACCGTTTGTTTACGTGTGTATTTTCCGCTCTCTCATCGTGGTTCTACCGTATCGGTGGCTGGTGTCCGACGGCACGCTGGGCAGTCGCCTGCGCCACCGCGCGCCGCTAGCCAGCAGCTAGCTGGCGACAACAATCGCCCACGCCTGGACGTGATCTATCAGCCCCCCCTCCCTCCCCCGAGTCCCCCCGTCCCCCCCTCCCCCCTGCTGTGCTGCTGGTTCCAAGCTCGTGGCGACGGAGGAAGGGTGGGTGTCTACAGGGGTGGGGGGGACTACCAAAACAATTGAGGACACTTTCCCCGCGTGGTAGCGGTGAGCCACATGCAGGGAGACGACACTCTCGCGGCTAACGCTAATGCTATTCCAACACTACCGCTATCCCAATGCTGCTTTTACTGCTTACAAGCCCCTCCTTATCACCGCCACCACGTGTATAGAGAGAGAGAGAGAGAGAGAGAGAGAGAGAGAGAAAGCTAGAGAGGGCGAGAGAGAGAGAGAGAGAGAGAGAGAGAGAGAGAGAGAAAGCTAGAGAGAGCGAGAGAGAGAGAGAGACCAGGGAATCAGGAGGCGAGGAAACTAGAAAGAAAGAAAGCTCATAAAGATTAATATCTGCTTTGTTTTTACTGGGGCTTGCTGTGAGTGTGTGTGTGTGTGTGTGTCTGTGTATGTGTGTGCGTGTGTGTGTACGTGTGTACGTGTGTACGTGTGTGTGTGAGTACGTGTGTTAGGGAGACAGTGATGTATGTCGCCTATGTCCTGCCCTCATTGGGGGAGTTTGTAAGAGGAATTTCGGGGGGGGGGGGTTTCCTGATATGATCACCGTCATCCATTTTCCCAGAGGTCAGCGTCAGGAGACCACAAGGGCGGCTCACCCTGCCCCCACCACCAAGGTATTGTGGTTAAAGGGGCGCTTAATGTAAAGGAACATATGTTTAATTTAGTGGAGAGGGTGTTGTGTGTGTATATATACTCTCTACCTAGAGAAGGCCTGCTCTATTAGACACTTTACACAGGAGAGAGAAAGCGACAGAGAGAGGGATAGGGATGGAGAGAGAGAGATGTAACTACCTCGTCACTGTGGCTTCATAGGGCTACTCTACCAGATAAGAGAAATAATGAAAGAAAGAATTAGAGGGAGAATGAAAGAGAAGGGAGGCATTAAAGAGAATGAAAGAGAGAAATGAGAAAGAAACAATGGCAGTTAAAACTGGAGGGAACCGCCAATAAATACAGAAACAGGGGAGTCGTCTGGAAGAGAGAATGAAATAAAAGGAATGGAAGAAGGAAGGAGAGGCTGAAAGAGGGAATAAATAGGCAAGAAATAAAGAAGCATGGGAGAAGATAAAAAGAATAACAAAGAAATGGATGAAAGAGAGAAAGAACACAGAGCTCTCTGTCCCTCTCTCTCTCTCCCTCCTTCTCCACCTCTCTCTCTTTCTCTCTCCCTCGCTCTCTTCTCTCCCTCTCCCTCTCTCTTCCTTTCTCTCTCTCCCTCTCTCTCCCCCTCCCTCCCTCTCTCTCTCTCTCCCTCTCTCCCTCTCTCTCTCTCTCTCTCTCTCGTTGTCTCTCTCTCTCTTTCTCTCTCTTCCTTTCTCTCTCCCTCTCTCTCCCCCCCTCTCTCTCTCTCTCTCTCTCTCTGTCGCATGCTGGGAGCGAGTTGTGTGAGTAAGTCAGGAGCGTGTGCGTTTCAATCTCGATTCCTTTTTGTTTGTAATATAACGAGAGTGCACTGGTGATAGTTACTTTAGTTTATTGACACTCGTTTTCTGGGGTGTTTGGGGTTTTGTGCGTGGGGTTGTGCCGACCGGCGTAATCGCCGGTCGGCGTCTGGTGTGGACGCCATGGTAAATGGCGAGTTCGCTCAGCTCACGAGGAAACATGGCATCAAAGTTGGTGCCGGTTTCCCGTGTAGCGTGGAGGACATCGGGCTGGCTGTGGGAGAGGTAGTCGGGCATGGCAGCGTGAAATCAGCCGCTCGTATGAATAGTGCCGTAGTCCTCTTCCTGGACCAGGTGGAGAAGGTGAACCGCGTTGTCGAGACGGGTCTCACGGTGAATGGAATGTTTGTGCAGGTGCTAACGTTGACGCAGCCGGCAACAAAAATAACCTTGTCCAATGTCCCTCCTTTTATTACTGACGAATTTCTCAGTAGAGAGCTATCCAGGCATGGAAAAATCGTCTCACCGATGAAAAAGATCCTGTCTGGGTTTAAGTCTCCTTTGATGAAACACGTTGTGTCTCACCGGAGACACATATATATGATACTTAACAATCGGGATGCGGAGCTCAACCTCCGCTTTCATGTTAAAGTAGATGATTATGACTACGTGATCTTCGCTTCCTCGTCGGTAATGAAATGCTTTGGTTGTGGTGTGGAGGGACACACCGTGAGGGCCTGTCCTGGGCGCGGGGAGCCGGCTCCGCCTGGCCCGGGGAGGGAAGGGGCGACCTCCGCCGCTCCGCCGGTTGGAGCGGGGCGGGGGGGGATCTCTGCGGAGCTCGGTTCCGCTGCCGCGGTTACGCCAACGGAGAGCGTTGCAGTTGCGGGGCCGAGTGCGGTTTTCGGGGGGCCGATCGCCGCACCGCGCACGACAGTCAGCAGGACTGCCGTGTGCGACACTGAGGACGGTGTAGGAGTGCACATTGGTGAGGTGGAGGTGGGTGAGAGTGAGGTGAGTGTGGAAAAACTAACAAAAAAATACAAAAAAATGGAAGTAAAGGGGATGGGTGAGGAAAATATAGAGACAATAAGAAGTGGTGGGGAGAAGAATGTGAAAGAGGTGAGTGAGATCAGCAAGGCACAGGGTAAACCAGCTGAGTTTGAAGTGGGCGAGAGTGAGGTCAGTGGGGAAAAACTAAGTGAAAAACACAAAAAGGTGGGAGAAAATGGGATGGGTGAGGAAACTATAGGGACAATAGGAGGAGGTGGTGGGGAGGAAAATATGAAAGTGGTGGGTGATATCAGCGATTCACTGGGTAAACCAGCTGAATCTGGGGAAACGGTAGAAGGTGAGGCAGGTGAAGCCAGTGAGATGCAGGGGCAAGAAGAGGGCAGCTCATGGGCGGAACGGATAGAAGAAGAGGAGATGATGGTAGAGGAGGAAGCAGCAGAAAGAAGGCCAAAGCCTGCAACAAAACGCAGAGGGAAGGCTAAAAACAAAAGCAGTGATTCAAAGGCAAGCAAGTTGGGGAAAGACAGGCTGACTGGGAAAAAACAGACTGCACAGACAGACAGTGACAGTGGAGAGGAAAGTCTCTCAGATGACAGTGACATCGTGCACATAGAAAAGCTAAGTTGCAGTCAGCAAAAGAAAACATATTCACCGGAGAAAATTAAGTCCTTTCTTCAGGACACCAAAAACGCAAAAGGAGTCAAGCTGGAGGAATATTTCCCAGATATTCCAGCATTTTATGTTTCTGCCAGATTTTACGCTAACAACAGAATTGAATCTGGCATTACAGACCAAGAAATGTACAGACTCAGGAAACTGGTGCTGAAAGCAAGAAGGCAGATGAACAGCAACGAGCATAGAATATCTGATGTGTGTCTTAACTAAGCTAATGGTTCCACTACTTTTATTTTTTTATTCTGTTTTAAATACCTCACTCATGACGGAGCTTTTTAGCATGGGAAGTCTCAATGTCAATGGAGCAAGGGAGACAAAAAAAAGGGCACTCATTTATGAGACTTTTAAAACAAAACAAATTGATGTCCTTTTTCTACAAGAGACCCATAGTTGTGCTCAAAATGAGGTAGATTGGAGAAGGGAATGGGAAGGGGATGTAGTCCTGAGCCACAACACTAGCCTCAGTGGAGGAGTGGGCTTCCTTTTCTCCAGGAGTTTCTCTCCAGTTTCCATGGAGGTCGAGCATGTCATCATGGGGAGGTTGCTTTTAATTAAAGCTCGGTTTGAACAGTTTAATGTGGTTTTTATAAATGTTTATGCTCCAACCAATGGTACAGAGAGGAAGCTGTTTTTAGAAAAAATAACAAATAAATTAAATAGTTGCAACTCAGAGGATTATCTATTCCTGGGTGGGGATTTCAATTGCACGGAAAATGAGACATTAGATCGCAACCATGCAGAGCCACATCCAGCCTCTCAACATGCACTGAGGCAGCTGGTCATTTCTCATGGCCTGGTGGACGTGTGGAGAAGGACGCATGTAGATTGCCGACAGTACACATGGTCCCACCTCAGAGAGAATAGGATCTCCTCAGCTAGACTTGATCGTTTTTATGTTTTTAAGCACCATTTTAACATTCTTAAAATGTGTAAAATTTTGCCCACCGGTTTTAGTGATCATTCCTTGGTTGTATGTCATGTTCTAATTAGAGATTTTAAGCCAAAAAGCGCACATTGGCACTTTAACTCTATTTTAACATTGGACAGAAAGTTTAAGGATGCTTTGAGCTTCTTTTGGGGTGTTTTTAGGCAGACAAAGGGGGATTTTAGTAGTCTTAGGCAATGGTGGGACCATGGAAAGACTCAAATTCAACTTCTATGTCAGCAGCACACCCTCAATGTCTCACAGGACATCACTCGGTCTATGAAGGACTTGGAGACTGTTATAGTGGAGTTGGAAAAGATGAGTGAGTCATCTGGAGAAAGGGGATATATTGAAATCCTCAAAGAAAAAAAGCTAGCTTTAGCTAACCTGCTGGACACCAAAGTACAGGGTGCGTTAGTCAGGTCCCGAGTTCAGAACATCTCTGAGATGGACGCTCCCTCTAGCTTCTTCTTCGGCCTGGAGAGGAAGAATGGACAGAGGCGGGTAATCCACACATTGCTCTCAGACACAGGCCAAGAGCTGACGGAGCCAGGGCAGATAAGAGCGAGAGCTGTTGGTTTTTATTCCTCCCTCTACTCTTCGGAGTATGAGGAGAAGGACACACTGGAGGGGTTCTGCAGTGGGCTACCCCAGGTCTCTATGGCGACCAACTTACAACTAGAGAGGCCTCTGCACATCGAGGAGCTTCTAGCCGCCTTACAGAGCATGCAGGGGCGGAGGGCTCCGGGCATCGACGGTCTGACAGTTGAATTTTATAAAGCGTACTGGGAAATTTTATCTGCAGACTTGTTGGATGTTTTTAATGAGAGCCTGGCCTGCGGCTCCATGCCAATGTCCTGCCGTAGAGCAGTCATCACGCTTCTACCAAAAAAGGGGAATTTGCAGGACATAAAGAACTGGCGGCCTGTGTCTTTGCTTTGTGTGGATTACAAGCTTCTGTCCAAAGCCTTTGCCAACAGGCTGAGGGAAGCTATGGAGCAGTCCATCCATCGGGACCAGACGTACTGTGTGCCCGGCAGGTCCATGGTAGACAATGTCTACCTGATTCGGGACGTCTTGGAGGTCTCTAAGTCCATTGGCATTGATACTGGTTTGATTTCCCTAGACCAGGAGAAGGCATTTGACCGCGTTGAACACAACTTCCTATGGAAAGTTATGGCAAAATTCGGGTTCAGCGCTGGTTTCATAGCCAAGATCAAAGTGTTGTACAATGAAGTTGAGAGTGTGCTGAAATTCAACGGCGGTCTGTGTGCTCCTTTTAGAGTGTGCAGAGGCGTCAGGCAGGGCTGTGCTCTGTCCGGGATGCTCTATGCACTCTCCCTAGAACCCCTCCTCAGTAAAATACGCTCCAACCTACAAGGTCTGGTTTTACCTGGTTTTAGTGAGAATGTTGTCTTATCTGCATACGCTGATGATGTCATTGTTTTTACTAAGAACCAAAGAGATGTGGACATTTTAACAAGGATCATTAGTGACTTTACAGCTACATCGAAAGCGAGGGTTAACTGGAGAAAGAGCGAGGCCCTCGCTGTCGGTGAATGGCGTGGCGGTCTCCCAGTTCTTCCCCAAAATTTGACCTGGAAGAGGGATGGCTTAAAGTACCTTGGTGTCTTTCTTGGGAAGGAAACCATAGCCCAGAAGAACTGGGAGAACGTCACAGAAAAAGTGGAAGGTAAACTTAAAAAATGGAAATGGCTACTGCCGCATATGTCCTATAGAGGTAGAGTTTTGGTTTTAAACAATCTAGTAGCCTCCCAACTGTGGCACCGCCTTGCATGTGTTGACCCTCCCTCAGGCTTATTAGCCCAAATTCAAAGAAAGATGGTGGATTTTTTCTGGGATGGGTTGCACTGGGTGCCACAGGGAGTGCTGTTTTTATCTAGAGAGGAGGGGGGACAAGGCCTCATCCACCTGGCCAGTAGAACAGCCACTTTTAGAATTCAGTTTTTACAAAAGTTTCTGTCTGGTCCGACAGACTTGGTATGGAGGAATGTGGCCAGCTGCATTCTCAGACGTGTAAGTAACCTGGGTCTAGATACTGCTCTGTTTTTAACTGATTCTAAATTCTTAGAATTAAGTGGGTTACCTCCGTTTTATCAGGGTGTTTTTAAGTCATGGGCCCTTTTTAGTCATAAAACGTGTCAAGAAGCTAACTCTCTGCACTGGTTGTTGAAGGAGCCACTAATCCACGGGGCTAGGCTGGACATCACCAACAGTACCACTCCCGGCCTGACGGGGGCACTGTGCAGTTCAGGGACTGTTTGCCTACAGCAGCTGTTCGATGTAGTGGGGCCAGCGCTGGACAATGTTGGGGCCCTGGGCACTCTGCTGGGCCTCCGATCACACCGAGTGGCAGGGAGACTCCTGGAGCTCTGGAGACAGAGACTGTCTATCAAAGAAAAAAGACTTCTGATGGACTACAACCTAGGGAGAGCCACACCAGACCCCGCTGACCCCTTCCCTGATGTCCACCTGAGCCCCGTGGTAGGGGAGCTGACAGGCTCCCTGCTCACTCCCTGTCGCCCAAATAGGCTCTCCGTAAACAGGGCTGATAAAAAGACTCTCTATGCGAACTGTGTGAAGAGCATCAACCGTGCCGGGCTGAGCAACCGCCCCCCCACCGTGTGGACCAACAGGTTAGGGGGCCGCAATGGGCCCGGCCCACAGTGGAAGTTGTTTTATAAACCCCCCCTCAAGAAGCGGACTGCCGACCTCCAGTGGAGAATTTTACATGGCGCCATCGCCTCCAATTCTTTTATTTCTGTTCTTAATCCAGCTGTTTTGAGCATGTGTCCTTTCTGTAATCTCCGTGAGACTGTTTTTCACGTTTTTTCTGAGTGCAAGAGGCTCGCACAGTTTTACACTCTCTTAGCATTGGTTTTTAATTTGTTTGGTGTCAATTTCTCTGAGAAGGTTTTTATCATGGGGGCTGAGTACGAAAAAGAAGGGAAGGACAAGTGGCAATTATTAAATTATCTCTCGGGGGAAGCAAAAATGGCAATCTACATTAGTAGAAAAAACCGTGTGGAAAACAAAGAAGGACAGGATTCACGCACAGTCTGGCTCTGCAACATCAGGGCCAGGCTGTGGCTAGAGTACACATTTTATAAGAATATTGGCGAGGTGGACACTTTTAAAAATCGCTGGTGCTACAAAAACATTGTCTGTTCTGTTGTGGAGGATGACTTGCTGTTTGCACACATGTTTAAAAGATAGGCTATCTCAAACTGAAGAGACACGCACAAATCGCACTTTATTAATGTTCATGTAACATAACTAATATGTAAATAAAGTTGGTTTGTAAAATCAAAAATCTCTCTCTCTCTCTCTCTTTCTCTTTCTCTCTCTCTCTCTCTCCCTCTCTCTCTCTCTCGCTGTCTCTCTCTCTCTCTTTCTCTCCGTAACATTGTACTCTCCGCTCCACCTCGGTACTCCCGTTCCCAGAGCTCTGCCTCGCGGTCTCTTCTCGCAGAGTCTTCACTGTGTTAGCTGCTGCCGCCGGGCCACCGCACGGCATTGTGGGTAGCGTTGTGTGTGGAAGAAACAGGAGTGGTCAGATCAAGGCTGCCGAGTCAAGGCGGTGGATGCGTGGGCGGCCTGCCAGAGCTCTGGGAGAGTGTGCGTGTGTGTGTGTGTGTGTGTGTGTGTGTGTGTGTGTGTGTTTCTGTCTGTGTGTTTGTGTGTGTGTGTGTGTGTCAAATTGTTTGTGTGTGTTTCTGTGTGTGTGTGTGCGTCAGATAGTGTGTGTGTGTGTGTGTGTTTCTGTGTGTGTTCGCGTCAGATAGTGTGTGTGTTTGTTTGTGTATGCGTGTGCGTCAGATACTGTGTGTGTTTGTGTGTGTTTGTGTGTGCGTCAGATAGTGTGTGTGTTTCTGTGTGTGTGTGTACTTTGTGTGAGGGCTTTGTGCAGCGGCAGTGGCAGAATGCGTCTTATAATGATGTCAATGTGAAAGTTAATCACAATGCATTGTGGGTAGTAATAGGTTGAATGGAGCTCAGAGAGGGAAGGTGTGTTGCCGTCTTATCGCCTTGTAGCACGGGAGGCTCCTCGCGCCGCTCCTCTGTTTCCATTTCTTTCATACTTTCTCTTATTTTTCTTTCTCTTTTATTTTTTCCCTTTTTGTTTTGCGGCTTGAAGTCATTGTGGCAAACAGAGGGCTGGGGACGGGTTCCTCTCAGAGACGTTTTAATTAAGCGCAGGTAGAGAGCGAGGAGGTTTAGCGAACACACACACATCAACACACACAGACACACCCACCACACAGACACACGTGCACACACATACACATACACCACACAGACACACGGGCAAACACATACTTCCACACATCCACCACACATATACACACACACTGCCAAAGACACACACACACACAAAAACACGCTTAATTTGCCTTTGCTGACATACACGCCCCCCCCCCCCCCCCTTTACACACACACACACACACGCACGCACACGCACACCCACCCTCACACACACAACCTCTCCGGCAGGTGTCAGGACAGTTACATGGCGTGATTGCTTTCCCTTCAGCCCTCCCTCTGGTTAGCGGGGAGGATGAGCAGGAGAGGAGAACGTTTCGGTTCTCATGACGACGGCTCATCGCCGGGGCTTCGCGGGCGCCGGCTGCTCTCAGGGCGCCCGGCTTCAGCGGCGAGGTTACGGGCTGCTATTATGACGGCTTGCACCTTTTCTCCCCTGAACCTCGCTCCCACCCTCCCTCTCTATGCCACCACCTCCCTCTCCTCAAACCCTCCCTCGCGGTGACCATGGTAACCCTGCTGGAGAGCGTGCCTCCACCTTGCCCTGCCGTTACGCCCGAGTGTAATGTGTGGACCCTGGTGGCAGGGCTGCAGACGGGGGGCCGTCTGCTCACCGGAACCCCAACCTAGCGGCCCCCGCCCGCGCTGGGCAGGTAGCCCCCCCACCCCCACCCACACCCCGCCTGTCCGTCAGAGTGTCGGCCCGCGGTCAACCCCTGGGGGGCTTGAAGAAGACACAGTGTGATGGATATGACTCCCCGTCTGCCTGTCTATCACCATGGCAACCAGACATCCTTTACTACGAACACAACATCGCGATCGCCGCGGCGACCTTGCCTCCGTCTCCGCAGAACACCACGATCGCCACGGCGACCGGGCCTCTTGTCTCTTCGGACGCGACGCCACGATCGCAAAGGCAACCAGAACACGACCTCTGAAAGCGCCACACCATGATCACCGTGACAACCAGGCTTCCGGTTCACCCAAACGCCACGATCACCAAGGCAACACGGCCTCCGCCCGCAACGCCATCAGGTTTTATGATCTCTCGCGTGAGAAACGCCGGTTCAGTTCTGACCACGACAATGTCTTCTCATAACGAAAAATAATAACACCATTCCTAAATAAACTACCCCAAATAACATGATGTCTAACTGTTAGAACTATCATTCCACGTCTCTTGCGCCTCCATTTCAGGGCCCAGCCTTGTGAGGGAACGTCAGAGCGCTGGGGCTCTCTGGTCCCTGGTGGGGGGGGGGTTCTCTTAGCCCCTCTCAGAGTGGGCAGAAGGTCAGTTTTCCGGGCGTCTGACGCAGGGTGGAGGGGTCCGGGGGCCCGCCGCAAGCAGAGGTGCGCGTCTCTAATTAGGAACCATTTTTCGATTTCATACGGTTTAAAATGTCAAGAACAAGGGTGCATGTAAAAAGTGTGGGGTTTGTTCAACAAGGCAAACCTGCACACACACACTAACACACACACTCACATGCTGTACATATAAACACACTAGACACAAACCCTACACACACATATGCACACACAGCATACACACGAGACAAACATACACCAATTCACATACGTACACACACACACACACACACACACAGAAACCGTTCACCCTACACATACACACACCCCTTACCCTACACACATAGACACATACACACACACACACACACACAAACACACACACACACACAATAGACCTTGTTGAAGGGACATATGTTCCGTCCTTATTGAAAGACATACCATAATAAGTCTGTAGAGAGTATGAAAGCGGAGCGAGTGAGAGGGAGAGAGAGAGGGGGGGGGAGAGAGAGAGAGTGGGAGAGAGAGAGAGTGAGCGACATATATAGAGTGAGAGAGACAGATTGAGGGAGAGAGAGTGCGGATGTGCTCCGTGATGTTTCTCCTTCGACAGAAACGAATGCGGGCACAAGAGAGACTTTATTTTAATTGATGCACACCAAATACATCCTTCTCCCTCCCTCTATATCTCTATCTTCACTCGTCCCTCTCTCCCTTTCTCCCTCTGTTCTGCAATGTTCTCTGTTTCTTGTCTTGTCTTCTTCAAGTCTACTCATTTTTATCTTCCTCTGTTTCTTTGTCTTATCTCTGTTCTCTCTCTCTCTCTCTGCCTCTCCCATGGCAACTGAGCCGATCTCCCTCATGTGCCCTGGAGGGGCCTTGTGTGTGTGTGTGTGTGTGTGTGTGTGTGTGTGTGTGTGTGTGTGTGTGTGTGTGTGTCTGTGTGTATGTGTGTGTGTCTGTGTGTGTGTGTGTGTGTCTTATTTAATAAATGAGACCCAGAGGACAGGGTCTCCTCTGGAAGATGGACTGATGGTGATCCTGCCAGTCTCTCAGCACCCCTGCCCTCCACCTCTCTCTCTACCTGTCTCTCTCTCCCCCTCTCCCCCTCTCTCTACCTCAATCTCTTCGTCCCCTTCTATCTCTCTCCCCCCCTTTCTTTCTCATTAGCTCTCTCTTCCCCTCTCTCTCAATCCCCCCCCCCCCCCTCTCTGGCTGTCTTTAAGGATCACGGGGTATAAAACATGTTCCATGAAAAGACAGCATAGTGTGGATGCATGTGGATGTACAGATGTGTGTGTGTGTGACGCCATCTGTGTGCATGGCTGTGCGAGCACGTATGGAGGTGACTGTCGTGCGTAAACGGACCGTATTTATAAAGCACTTTTCACCTCTCTAAGCACTTGACAGTTATCTCCTCACATTCACCCGTTCACACACACATCGTTAGTGTCAGCCATGCAGGGCAACACCCAGGTCAGTGCCAGCGTCTAGAATCAGGTGTCTTGCTCAGGGTCGTCTTGACAGAATTGAACCAGCAACCCCTCTGGTCGCCATACAACCCAAACCGCCACGGGCCCCCCGCTGTTGTCACCGGTGTTCCCCCCGGACAGGTCGCCATGATGAATGAATCCCAGGAGAAATAACGAATGCTAACTAACAATACATGGTGACCTTTGTGGGGCGTTGCTTGCGCGTTAATTATTTGTTTAGCTGACATTCAGATGGTCGGCTGCTGAACAGAACTACAGGGGAACTGTTGACCGCCTCCCTCCGTTTGGGCCGCGCTGCTGTGATTCACATCAGGAGAGCTGGGAGGGAGAGTGTGTGTGTTCTTGTATTTTGACTATGTGTCTATGTGCGTGTGTCTTTTTGTCCCATTGTATGCTTGGGTGTGTGTCTCAGTGTGTCTTTGAGTGTGTCTGTGTGTGTGTGTGTGTGTGTGTGTGTGTGTGTGGGTGTGCGTGTGTGCGTGCGTGCGTGTGTGTGTGTGCGTATTTGCGGGCCTTTGTGTTTACACGTCTTTGTGTCGCTGTGTATTGATATATATTTATTTGTGTGTATGTGTTTTTGTATTTGTGTGTGTGTGTGTGTGTGTTTGTGTCTGCCTGTGTGTGTGTCTGGCGGTGCCACGCTGACTTGCTGATACAAAATAATAAAAAAAAAGTGATTTAATTGGCCCCTCTGTAACCTGCATTATAAGAACTGGTCTTTTGCGGGCCACTTAAAACCCAGCTCCAGTCTGTTTTCCGTGAAGCCCGTTTCCAAAAAAGGCATCACCTGTTTTAAGTAGTAATTGCAGTTCTCCCAGAGAACGCAGCTTTTCACAGTAGGAGGCTGTACTGTTGTTTAAATAGTTATTTCCTCTCTCTCGTTGCCTCTCTATGCTGCTCTCTCTTTCTCTGTCTCTGTACTATTTACACCGACTGCTGCCACTTGCAGTTCATAGCATTCATGGTCGTTTGGTGGCTAACAGTGAATTTAGACGCATGTCACAAGGAGCAGGTGGAGGGCTTATCAGAGACACAACCGAGAATTGTTCTGAGATACCGATCATTTGAGTCAGGCAGCCTTCAGTCTCACAAATCGGATCTGACCGCCCCTTCTCCTCCCTTACTCTCCTAGTCGCACACTTCAGACAAACGTATTGCCTGTTTGTACCTCCTGGCACTTAATGTACGCATTTATTGTATGTTGTACGTCCTGGCACTTAAGAATAGTACTTTGCATTGTGCAGCGTCTTATCCTAGCTATCTTTGTTGTATACGGGGAATGGGTTACTTAACTTAGCGATTGATAGGGCTTGGCCCTTGGTTCTATGAACATCCTTACTATACAGATAGCAATATATTGTTGTTTCTCTTTCTTCTGACAAATTTACGTATTGTAAGTTGCTTGGGATCAAAGCGTCTGCTAAACAACCTAATTGTATAAATGTAAATCTAAGATTTAAATCGAAAGACTGATGGCGGAGGATGTCAAATCGGAGTAAGTTATATATTTTTACCTTACATTTGATTCCACCAAACGTTTTCACCACTAGAACATTGCACAACAGAGCAGGACTGCAGGATCTGACATCAGCCAGCGATAAACCAGACACAGCGGGAGTTCTTCACCGACCTCCGTGACATGGGGGCGCCTTTTGGCAAACCGTCGGACGCCTCCATGACACCATGAAACCGTGACGAGAAATCACACCGACGTCCGCTCGTAGGTGTTCCCCGTCCGCTCAGGTCTGTGCGATTGGCCCGGTGCGAAGCGCTTGCGAAGGCCTTCTGGCGGGGGGGCCTCTGAGGGCCCGCTGCGTTGGGACAGCTGGCCCGGCCGTAAGCGAGTCCTGTGGAGGAAGCGGCGCTTACGGGCCGAGCCTTACGGCGCGGCCTCCCGCCGGCCTCTCCACCTGGACGGCCCCTCCCCTCTGTCTCTGACAGCTCCACCCGCCCATCGGCTGATTGGCCGGCTGGCTGGCTCTGCTCCCGAGTCATTGGTGGAAATGGAGGGCCAGGGATATCGGGACGGGGGGGGGGGGGGGGGGGGGGGACAGACTCTTCTTCTGCACGCAGCCTCGCTTTGTGGTTTGTTTTATACTACTTTAGCCGTTTAGCTGAATCGAAAGCAACCCTACACACACAGACACAAACACAAACACACACACACACACGCACACACACGAACACACATGCACACTTACAAACCGTTCCCCAGCACACACATACACATACACACACACACACACACACACACACACACGCGCGCACACTTACAAACCGTTCACCCTGCACACACACACACACACACACACACACATACACACACACACACACTTACAAACCGTTCATCCTGCACACACACACACACACACACACGCACACTTACAAACCGTTCACCCTGCACACACACACACACACACACACACACGCACACTTACAAACCGTTCACCCTGCACACACACTGACACACACACACACACACAACATACGTTTTAGCAGTTTACTTTTTTAGCGGTTAAGGTTTTCACAAACATGGGTCGTGCGTCATTGAAGTAGACGTGGAGAAAAAAAACAAAAACCCTCCGAAAGAAGCATCCTGCCTTTGACAGCCTCCGTACGCGGTACACGCAGGATCTGTGTCACAGCTGGATGGACACATGTTGACTGTATCTCCTGCTGGGTTCCATGTGAACACACACACACACACACACACACACACACACACACACACTCAGGAGCCCGTGCAGTCACATGTCATGTATTCATCCGTGCTGCATGGCTGTGTGATTAATGTCTGACAGTGTTTGGAGACCAGAGCCAGCATTCCTCCGCCTCCTCTCTGGATCTTCCTGAACCAAGACTCCTGAGGAGTCCAGCGGCGTCTAGGAATACTTTGGAGTGTCAGTACTTTATATAGAACTCTGACATGTACATATGTATTCATATTTGTATGAATATAATGTTGTTTTGAGTTTTATTCTTTTGTAAATGTTGTTGAACGACAGAACCAACACACCTTACGTCATTATTCTCCGTCCGTCTCAGAGCGGCGTTCTTCGCTCCCTCTCGTGAACGTCCAATCAGTGTCCGTTTACATCACATCAAACGTTTCCACGACACGTCGTCCACGTCTCTGTGGAGATGAGCGTGTGCGTGTGCACGGGCCGAGGTGCGGCGGGTTCAGCGGGCGCTGCCTGAGACGCGGCGAACAGCCATCTCTACTGGAGTGGAAACGCACACGACAACTGGTTTACCAATGTCTCACATGAGAGGCCACCAGGAACCACACACACACACACACACAGACAGACAGACACACACACACACACACACACACAGACACACACACACAGACACAAACACACACACACACACACATACACAGCACAGACATAGACACATGCACACACACACACAGATGGACACGCACAAACGCACACAAAGAGACAGACACACACATACGGACATGCACAGACACACACACAAATAGACAGACACACACACACACACACACATACACACACACACACAAACAGACGGACACACACACACACACATACACACAAACACACAGATTCACCCCCCCCCCCACACACACACAAACCCACGCACACACATATACACACGCACACATAAACACACGCACACACACACACACACACACACACAAAACGACAGTGGTGTGCTGTGGTGGGTGGGTGGGGGTGGGGGGTCCTGGCAGCCGAGGCAGCAGTGGGCACACGGGCAGTGATAAATCTCTGCGATGGGCCGGCATGAGGGTCCGTCTAATCTTGGCGGGGGCCGCGGCAGGCGGTGGAGCTCCATCACTCTCCCGTTATTTGACAACAAAAACGTCGGCGGGAATGCCGGGGGCCGGGTTCATTCCACTCCGATACACTCCCCCCGCGCACACACACACACTGTACAGACACTGAACACAAACAGCGCACACACACCGACTGCACACACACAGCACACACACACACCGAATGCACAAAGCGCACACACCAAATGCACACAGCGCACACCAAACACACACTGCACACACACACACACACACACACACACACACACACACACACACACACAGTGGACACTCAACACACACGTCGAATACACTCCCCGCGCGCACACGCACAGCGGACAGACACTCAACACACATCGCATACCCACCCCAAAGACATTGAACACACACGTTGATCGCGCAGGCCCCGCACAGACACCGCTGGGACACACACTGAACACACACGCACACACAGACAAACACACCACACTGGAGACAAAGGCACACACCACACTTGAGACCGCCAGAACACACACTCACACACACAAACGCACACACACACAGACACACACACACACACACACACACACACACACACACCAGTCCCCACAGTCTGAGAGGTAGGTGATTGAGTGTTCTTGTAGCCAGGGAGATTTAAAGGGGGTTTTGTTGGCCAAAACACAGCCCACCTTCACCATCACCCACCACCCTCCACGGCCCCCACCCTAACAACTTAACTCCGACCCTCCGAGTGCTCCGATAAACACCGACAACAAAGGCGCGCCGTGTGTCGATAGTCGCTCACTTCCACCGGAGAGAGCGAATAAACCCGGGCTTGGTAATGGCCCTCGTTTCTCCCTCGTCCCCCCCCACGCGACTCCTGGAATTGATTCGATAGCTTCATCTGACTGTGGCAGGTGGGCCGCGCCCGCCGCCGCCTAGACGGCCGTGGACCCCCCCGGACTGACTCGATTAACAATCGCTCGCTGCCGGGGTTACCACCGTGGACTCATGGACACACACACGCGCACGCAGGCACGCACACACAGGTACACACACACACGGACACACTCACAGGCACACACACAGAGGCAGACACACAGGCATACAAAAAACAACACACACACACAGGCACAAACAGACACACGGACATACAGGCACATGTCTTTGCCACGAAGATATGCATGTGCACACACACTGGATTGCACCCACACACATGCAGACACACGCATACACACCTACACAAACCAACATGCACACATACAAACACGCAGCCATAGACCCACACACATGCAAACGCACACATTCAGAGACCTACACACACACCAACATACACACCCATACAGACATATACCCACAAAATTGCTAAAACACATACACCCCCTCCCGCTTCCCATGGTGTGCTCCCTGCCATATGGTTGTTCTGGCGGCGGTGAGCAGTGTGTTCCTGCCGCTCAAATGTTGTTTTGGGACACTTTATCGGCGGCTAGATAATGTCTCATAACACGGAGTCGTTTACGAATTAGCCCATCTGTCCCTTTGAAATGATTGGTGGAGGAGAGAGCGTGTGTGCTGTGTGTGTTTTTGTGTGTGTGAGGGGGATGTGTTTGTGTGTGTGTGTGTGTTTGTGTGTGTGTGTGTGTGTGTGTTTGTGGGTGAGAGTGTGTGTGTGTGTGTATTGACCACAGTGCATGCGGGTCCTCTCTTCCAGGACTAGCTGTCAGTTTGGTGAGCTGAACATTCACACTGCTAAGCACACTCTCTCTCTCGTTCCTACTCTCGCTCCCTCTCTCTCACTCTCACTCTCGCTCTTTCTCTCTCTCCCTCTTCTTCCTCCCTCTCCCTCTATTCTTCTCCTCTCTCTCTTCTTCCTCTCTCGCTCCTTCCTCCATCTCTTTCTATTCTTCCCATCTCTCTTTCTTCTTCCTCTCCCTTCCTCTCTCACTCAATCCCTTTCTCTCTATTCTTCCTCTCCCTCTCCCGTACACAGAGACATAGGCATTTAAATAATCTTTCATCTTATCCTTGTTGCAAAGTAAACGCGCACACACACACACACACAAACACACACACACACACACACACACAAATATACTGACATTTAAAGAACACACAAAACTACATCGAGTCCTATCTTATCCATCACTTTCCCTTTCATCCTCTCCTTGTTGCAAAAAACACAAATAAATATAGACATTAGAGCGCACACCTGCACACACATTATGCATAAACAGACATTTAAACGCGCACACAAGCAAAGACATGTAGTCACACACATAAACATGGTCATTTACACATGCACTCATGCACACATGCACATAGACCTTTTAACAATACGCAAATATTCACAAACAGACTGGCATTTCGACAGTACACCTGCCCACATAACCACACACACAAACGTGCGCGGTAAGGCGCCACATAAATAAACATATACTTTTGTGTTCTGTGTATTTTGTTTGCGTTCCATTATCTTTTGTGTTTTGCATTGGAAAAGTCAAACAGAAATAAAATAAGCTTGTGTTAAAGAAGCACCATTGGAATGTGTGGTGACACGTAAATCCCTTACGACTCACAGAGAGGCAGGGTGCGCGGTGTGTCTGCTAATGCAGCCTTTAGCGCCGCGACGGGAGCCCGAGCTACAAAACACCAATTTCAGATTTATTTCATCTATAAAGAACCTGCGTCACTCTTTCTATACATGCCTCTATGTAAGTGTAAACATTGTCCATGTTGCATCCAAGGACGAGCAGTTTCTTGTGGTAAACAAGTCTGGCCGAATTATATTTCTGTACTTGTTTTCAAGAGAAGCATCGATGACTCGTTTGAGTCAGCGTTTTGCCTCGCTCCTAGTTAGATAGCTTCGCGTAGCGCAATTTGTTAGCATCTTGGCTAATTAAGATGTCAGCGTTAACACTTTTTTGCCGCCATTCCCCCCCCCCCCCCCCCCGACTCTTTTATCCCCCAGATGCGTACATTAGCATAGCCACGCATTAGCTCTGTTGTTCTGTAATCTTTATCGGTCTAAGCCCGACAAAAAGAAAACACTGACTGCGCTAAAAATAAAAGAATGAATAAATAATTACGGGAGAACGCTATCAACGCAACGCAGCGTTTCATAAACACACACAAAAGAGAGAGCGACGGTTTGACACTGCGGAGCCGCGATTTACATGACTGATTAGAGTGCAATTTCACACTTGTTTGCATGGATATCCTCCCTCTTCTCACATACATAACGGGTTGCGAACCGCAGCCAGATGGAGGAGGGGGAAATGAGGTAGAGGGAGCCTGGGAGACCGCAGGAGAGAGAGAGCGATAGACTCAGACGTTCACGACAGGCTTTGTTAAGCACAGGAGGATCTACTGAATAAAAGCGCACTCTGAGATCTGTGGCGCTCGGCTGGCTTAGTTTATTAAATTAGCGCTAGCGTTAGCACAGTTATCAGATGAACAAGGGGCTCCGTGACAGACAAGTTTCCCATTTTTCAACTGTGATTGAAAGTTTAATTGAAACTTTTGTCGGAGTGATGCGAGCAGAATGGTAAAGTGTATAATGCTGGTATAGGGGTGTATGATAATGGACGGTATGGCTACAGATCATGGTTTCTCAGCCATATCATTGGAGAGTTCGTGTCAAGCTCTTTTAATGGAG
>NC_136944.1:5022718-5027718 GCF_949987615.1 Pollachius pollachius
AGCGTCTGTTCTAAGCTTGTTAATAGCAGCGCATGGCTATCAACGGCTAGAGGCAGAGAGATTGGGATGTGCTGTAACTGATCTCAACAAGCAGCACACATGCTAAGCTTTCTATAGAGGTCGGTGATACAACAGCATCTGCCTTCCTTGGCAATATTTTTTATCATACTGTCTGGTCCTGTGTTATTATGTTCTGATTCTGCTTTTACAGCGTCCTTGGGTGTATTGAAAGTGTTTGAATTGAAATTATTATTAACATGAGGATAAATCCTAGTAAAAATGCTAACTGAAAAGTATTAATCGCAGGGCTACAACATTTTTTATTTTTCTCATTATCGTGCTGTGGCAACCAAATTTCCTGGGGATTTATTAAGTATTTGCTCATAAATTTGGTTGAGCATTAAAGTAATTAGTTTCCAACATCAACATTGGATTGTTTTGTGTGTGTGTGTGTGTGTGTGTGTGTGTGTGTGTGTGTGTGTGTGTGTGTGTGTATGTGTGTGTTTGTGCGTGTGCATGTGCGTGCGTGTATGTGTGTGTGTAGGTGAGCATGCCTGCGTGAATGTGTTTGTGTTTCTGTTTGTGTTCTGCATGTTTATTTGTGTAAAAAGGACTTGGCAGCTTAATGTAACAAATGTTGTGATGCCTCTGTGATTTTGACCCAGAATTTCTGTAAGAAAACTGTTTCTGGTATTTATATGGTAGCATTTCATAAACACATATGGTGCACAAGGTAGCCAGCTATACTGCTATTGGACTTGCATATGCGACTTTCCTACTTGTTCATGAGTGCTTTTGCGACTTATTGGTGTGTCTTTATCTTCTATCTATCTTCGATCTTCTACCTTTCTCTTTATTGTATACAGGGAATGGGTTAACCTAGCGATTGTTAGTGCTTGGCACTTGGTTCTATGAACATCCTTATTGTACCGACAGAGATATATTGTTGTTTCTCTTTTTCTATGACAAATGTACTTATCGTTGGTCACTTTTGGTCACAAGTGTCTGCCAAATGCCCTAAGTGTAAATGTAATTATGTGTATATTGTATGTATACGCACACGTGATATTATGGGATTTATTTATGTTCGGATTTATTTTATGCATCGAGGCACATTCCATGCATACATTTAGTAAAATGCTATATTTTTACTTCCTCACCGCCTGGCCTTTTTGTGCTGTCTTTTTAAAATATTTTGTGTATTTACATGTATTCTATTTACTCACACCTCAATCACTCCCTGCCATAACGCCTCGACTCCGGGCTGACTCAGACCCTAGCTGGGACCCAGAGAGGAGGCGGGCTCTATGGGACATTATGAAAGTCATTTAATCCTCCTCTGAGGTCAGGCAGGTTTGACCTCTACAGCAACACAGACAGGGTGTGTGTGTGTGTGTGTGTGTGTGTGTGTGTGTGTGTGTGTGTGTGTGTGTGTGTGTGTGTGTGTGTGTGTGTGTGTTTGTGTATTTGTGAATTTCTATGTAGATTTGTGTTTCTGTAGATCTTAGTTTAGTGAGTTTTGCTTGTGTGTATTTGCTTGGTGTTTGGATGTGGATGTGTGTGTGTGTTTGCATGTTTGTATAGGTATGTATGTGTCTGGTTCAGATGTGTGTGTGTTTGTGGTCGGTGTCTGAATGTGGATGTGTGTGCACATGTGTCAATGACTGGTGTTTATGTGTGTGTGTGTGTGTGTGTGTGTGTGTGTGTGTGTCTGTCTGTGTCTGTGTCTGTGTGTGTGTGTGTGTGTGTGTGTGTGTGTGTGTGCATGTGTGCGTGTGTGCAAGTACATCCGAATGTGTGTGTGCCGGCGTGTGCGTGCGCCGACGGCCTTCTTCTCTGTCTGGCTGCTAATTGGGAACAATTAGTTAAACATGACAGAACCTGCTAAACATCAATTACTGCTCACTGCCCATGGCCCCGAGCCGGCGGCTGATTGGCTGTCAGTCAACGAGTGCGGGTTACATAGGTGTGTCTCTCCAAAGTTGGGGTGTACACAACTTTATAATCAACAATTAATACGCAGTCGGAATATATTTCTCTAACGTCTCGGTGTATCTTGAACCGAACAGCGCTGTGTTGAAACAAGGACATCGCTGGAGATAGTCTTCACTCACAAGACTCGGGAAACTGTTCTGGCAGCGTGTCTGCTTTGTGGAAACTCTTTGAGGACAGAATTGTTATCATTAATATTATTCTTAATACCAGGAGCTACACTAGGTCAGAGTGGATCAGGCAGATGCGAGCACTCCGTTGGCACCAGCGGAGCTTGCGCAGTCCTCCCTGGCCCTCGCTGGTGTGTGGGCGGGGGGTCGGAGGTCACGTGATGCACGGGAGCGTGTCTGTGCTCGTGCGGATGTATAATGATCAGCTCGGTGACGGGCTGGCGGAGGGGTCATGCGTGTGTAGCGTCTTGTGCGCTGCGGTGTCAACAGTCACCGCGGGGGATTCAGTGAGAATGGATGGATGTGGTTTTGTGTGTGTGTGTGTGTGTGTGTGTGAGTGTGTGTGGTCGTCATAACGACAGATGACACGTGCTTGCGGACTT
The DNA here is from genome assembly GCF_949987615.1 of Pollachius pollachius. Classification (NCBI taxonomy): domain Eukaryota; kingdom Metazoa; phylum Chordata; class Actinopteri; order Gadiformes; family Gadidae; genus Pollachius; species Pollachius pollachius. The sequence continues at coordinate 5,025,264 of NC_136944.1, forward strand.
GCCTGTCTCGCTCTGGAGGGGAAGCACACACGCACGCACACAGAAACAACCACACGCCCGCACACGCGCACATACACACACACACACACACACACACACCACACACACACACACTCACACACACACACACACACACACACACTTAACCCAAGCACCAACACTCTGTCACCCTGCAGGAAGTGCATCCTATGAACAACGTGTGTGTGTGTGTCTTTGTGTGTGTCTGTGTGTGTGTCTGTGTGTGTGTGTGTGTGTGTGTGTGTGTGTGTGTTTGTGTGTGTGTCTGTGTGTGTGTGTGTGTGTGTGTGTGTGTGTGTGTGTGTGTGTGTTTGTGTGTGTGTGTGTGTGTGTGTGCGTGCGTGTGTGTGTGTGCGTGTGTGAGAGAGCTTTAGGAAGCATTTGGGTTTGTTCTTTTGGATGGAACACAGATAATTACTGCGTCTGTGAATTTGCACAATGAACGCGCACATTGTTTGTGTGCGTGTGTGTTTGCGGGTTTGTGTGTGCTTGTGTTTTTCTGTGAGTGTGTGTCATGTACTCCGTTTTTTTCACGTTGCTATGCATGCCTTGGTGTGAGCATGCTGCTATCCTGGCAGCAAACCCAAGGTCTATTCTGGTTCTCTGTGTGTGTGTGTGTGTGTGTGTGTGTGTGTGTGTGTGTGTGTGTGTGTGTGTGTGCCTGCGCGGTCCACTGTGTTCCTCTGTGTGAGTGGGCGGGTGTGTTTGTGTCCGTGTTTGTTTCTACGAGGGAATTTCAACGGTCCGCTTCCACGTGAGAGCTCGTCAGCATCCACGTGCGTCGTGTTGGGTTGCGTTGTGTTGAATGGTGCTGTGTTGTGTTGTGTGTCGTTGTGTTGTGTTGACGTGTGCTGTGCCGCGTTGTGTTGCGTTGCGTTGTGTTGCAGTGCGCTGTGTTCCGTTGTGTGTCGTTGTGTTGTGTTGACGTGTGCTGTGCCGCGTTGTGTTGCGTTGCGTTGTGTTGCAGTGTGCTGTGTTGCGTTGTGTGTCGTTGTGTTGTGTTGACGTGTGCTGTGCCGCGTTGTGTTGCGTTGCGTTGTGTTGCAGTGTGCTGTGTTGTGGTGTGTGTCGTTGTGTTGGCGCTCTCCGTCCTGCCGAGGGCAGCTTGTGTCTCAGTGTGACGGTGTATTCCTGTCCCTCCACCTCCTCCTGCTCCTCCTCCTCCACCTGCTTCTCCTGCTGCCAAGGAATGTCCTCTCCCCCCAGCATCCCTCACACCTCCCGCCCCCGCTCCTCGGCATGGGGGGGCCCGGGGCCCGAGCTCATCTCGGGGTCCACGGCTCAGCTGTCTGGACCTGGAGGGGGGCGGGGTCAGGGCCCGGCCAAGGTCAGCCGGGAGGGGAGGGGGCAGGGTGAGAGAGAGAGAGACAGAGAGAGAGAGAGAGAGACAGAGAGAGAGAGAGAGAGAGAGAGAGAGAGAGAGAGACAGAGAGAGAGAGAGAGAGAGAGAGAGAGAGAGAGAGAGAGAGAGAGACAGATAGAGAGAGAGAGAGAGAGAGACAGAGAGAGAGGGAGGGAGGGAGAGAGGGATAGAGAGAGAGAGAGAGAGAGAGAGAGAGAGAGAGAGATAGAGACAGAGAGAGGGAGGGAGGGAGGGATAGAGAGAGAGAGAGAGAGAGAGAGAGAGCGAAGGGAGAGACAGAGATACAGAGAGCGGTGGACTGAGCTAACTCCTCTACTCCCCCGTCCTGCTCCCCGTCCTACAATGTGAACCCCGGAGGTCTGGAGGAGGAGGTCTGGGGGAGGAGGTGTGGGGGAGAAGGACTGGGGGAGGAGGACTGGGGGAGGAGGTCTCGGGGAGGAGGACTGTGGGAGGAGGTCTGGGGGAGGAGGACTCGGGGAGGAGGTCTCGGGGAGGAGGACTGGGGGAGGAGGTCTGGGGGACGGGGAATGGGGGAAGAAGACTGGGGGAGGAGGGGCAGAGAGACTCCTCTCCCTTTAATTCAATAAGTTGGAGGTTCTCGAGACGGTGAGAAGCTAAATAATGAGAACGAGGAGAGGAACGAGGAACGCTTGGCCAAGGTCAAAACAGACACAGTGTGAACACTAGCTCACAATAGACCCTCTTTATCGCTCTCTCTCTCACTCTCTCTCCATCTCTCCCTGCCTCTCTCTCTCTCTCTTTCTCTTACTCTCAAACATCAGCAAATCTTTTCAGTTTAGCTTTCAGGTTGTCATGGCGATGCACAAACAAAGAAAAACAAAGTCCTTCTTTTTCACTCTGGTGAGATAAGTGGAGGGGGGTGTTGGTGGTCGAGGAGATGCTGGTGGTGACAGCGCTGATGGAGCAGGAGTTGGCAGAGGAGGTGACGGAGGACGAGGTGGGGGAGGAGGTGACGGAGGACTAGGAGGTGGTGTTGGAGGAGGTGCTGGAGCATGAGCTGGTAGAGGAGGTGGTGGTGGGGGAGGTGAGGGTAGTGGTACTGGCTGAGAAGAC
>NC_136944.1:5032718-5035218 GCF_949987615.1 Pollachius pollachius
TTCACTTTGTGCTAGCACGGTTGCTATATCTATATATCTATATATATATATATATATATATATATATATATGCTGGTGTTTCCTTGTTGTTGTCGGAGTCGCGGTGATCCTCCTCTTTACCCGGGCTGTCTTGCCCTCCGACTTGTTTGTTTGCAGAAGTGTTTGTTTGTTACCAAAAACAACATCGGGCATGCCCCCCCCCCAAAACCCCCGTCTACTCCTCGCCGTACTCTCAACCTACGCCTAGCAGAGAGGCTGCGTCGGAGCAAATAGCAGACACATTCAAATCACTAAACACACACACACACACACACATATGTACACAGACACAGACACACACACACACACACACACACGTGCACACACACACAGCAGACACATGCAAATCAGTAAACACACACACACACACATACGTACACAGACACACACACACACACACACACGTGCAAACACACACAGCAGACACATGCAAATCAGTAAACACACACACACGCACACACACACACACACACACACACACAGACACACGTGCACACGTGCACACACAGCAGACACATGAAAATCAGTAAACACAAACACACACACACGCACACACACACACACACACACACGCACACACACACTCAGACACACCCACATACACACACAGCAGACACATGCAAATCAGGAAACACACACACGTGTGAGGGAGGATGCCAGCGCGTTGTGTTTGTTATTATGGGATGGTGGAGGCAATATGGCCCTCCTACGTACCGAGGGGATTGATGAACGAGTCTGGTGTGAGTCAAGAGCCGATGCCCCGGGTTACTGCGGGGGGGGCTCGGGAGTTAGGGCCTTTTGGTGGGTCTAGACGACGCCATCATCACGGAGGGTTTCCAAACCCTCGAGTGGGGAGGGGGAGAAAAGAAAAACATAAATTTGTCGCGGGGTTTGGAATGGGAATGTTTGTGTGAGCGGTCCAGACTCTGGCACTGCTACACTGGTTGTCAGGAGCCAGGCACCGGGCGAAGGTTTGTAGTGGTGGGAGGAAGGGAAACGGCAACGTCGGCCAACCCGCGATCGAGAGACCCTGAGTCCCCATGAGGCTGTCCCCTTCACTCTGTCCCCTACACTTTGTCATCTCAATCTCTCACTGTCATCCCTCTCTCTCTGTTCCCTTCTCTCTGTCCCCTCTCTGTCTATCCTCTCTCTCTCTCTCTCTCTCTGTCCCCTCTCTCTCTCTGTCCTCTCTCTCTCTGTCCTTTCTCTCTCTGTGTCCTCTCTCTCTCTCTCTCCTTCCCTCTCTCTCCCTCCCTCTCTCTCTCTCTCTCTGTCTCTCTCTCTCTCTCTCTCTCTCTCTCTCTCTCTCTCTCTCTCTCTCTCTCCTCCCTCTCCTCCCTCCGAGCGCTGAACGACGGATGACCCGGCCGCCGCTGAGCAGCAGATCATTGGAAAATCCCAAAAAGAGCGGGAATAATTAGATTAGGGCGGGGCGGGAAGGGGCCCGGGTCCGCGGTGCTATTACAGCGATTTGAGTCTGACATGCAGCGCAGTAATTATGGGGGCCGAATGTGGAGGAGCTGTCCTTTCTGATGAGGGCCGACACCAGGCAGAGAGGTCCGGGGCCCGGGTTCTCGTCCCTGGGGGAGGCGGCTGATGGGTTCGTGTGTGTGTGTGAGAGAGAGAGAGAGAGAGAGAGAGAGAGAGAGAGAGAGAGAGAGAGAGAGAGAGAGAGAGAGAGAGAGAGAGAGAGAGAGAGAGAGAGAGAGAGAGTGAGAGAGAGACAGGGAGTAAAACTGGATTATTTTTGTGTTGCTTTAAAAGGCCAGCTGTGGTTTTTTTAAGCGCACACACACACACTTGTACAGATGCACACAATCACCTACACATACACCCACGCACACACAAACACACACTATGGAATGCAGGCACACAATCACGCACACACACATAATTGCACACAAAAGCACAAACACACACACACACACATACCCACAGGCACACACACACACACAGACACAAACACACACACACAGACACACAGACACAAAGACACACAGACAGACACACACATAAATCATTAAATGTGTTCTTCTCTAAGGATCTGTCTGTGCCTTCACCCTAAAGTCATGAACTTGCCATCTCCACTCTGTTCCTCTCGCTCTCTCTCACTCTCTCTCTCTCTCTCTCTCTCTCTCTCTCTCTCTCTCTCTCTCTCTCTCTCTCTCTCTCTCGCTCACACACACAAACACACAGACATAAATCTTAAAATGTACAGTAGTCCTGAAATAGGACATCACCTAGCACACTATTTTTGGAAGCGTTGTATAACCTTACATAATGTGATGGATCGTGTTGGATTGGATGAGCCGTTATTAAGAGGAGCAACCAGTTTGCTCTGCGATCACCAAGCCATTCCCTCCTTTCTTTCCCTGTATTGATGACTGATCAGAGGCCTCAGTGTTATCACATTAAAGTCGTATAGATTAGGATGCGTTCCTCGTTCACAACCACCGTCTCT
>NC_136944.1:5037718-5040218 GCF_949987615.1 Pollachius pollachius
GTGTGGTTGGGCCGGGCGCGGAGCAGGGGCACATTTGATGTAAGCACAGGCATTTGTCTTGTCTCGCCCTGTCTCTATGTTGTGGAAAGATCGTTTGTTTCTCTCCCCAAGCCAGGGGTTTATTGGAAATAAAGCCAGAGCGAAAAAAAACAACAACACTGCAAATGCTTTTTGCAACGCCTTTCTCCCCCCTCTCACGCACATACACACACACACACACACACACACACACACACACACACACACACACACACACACACACACACACACACACACACACACACACACACACACACCAAGACACACATATCCCCTCCCCTCGCTTCCTTTGTCTTTAAATAATAAATGTGGACGTTTTCTTCAACCGTTGGGCAGACCATTACAACGCTTATTGCAGTGTTGGCAAGTAGTGTTCCAATTTGAATCAACAGCTAATTACATTCAATAATGCAAGTGTAGCTAATCGCCAGATGTAATTAGAACGTAGCTTGGCTCGGAGAGTATTGGTTTTCACCGGTCCTTCCCCGAAAACAGAGCTGTTCTCTCTGGGTCGGCGATCCTGTGCGTGATGCTCACTCGTGTTTTCACCAGCTCGGCTTGGCTCTGTTTTTATTGTTGCCTTTTTTCTGTTTGGTGTGTTGTCTTTCTCTCTGTGTCCATTGTGCTGAGCTGTTGCTCCCTTTGTCAAGCGCTGTAGTGTGGGTGGTGGTTGTGCTGGTGGGGGTGATGGTGGTGATGGAGGTGCTGGTGATGGTGGTGGTGGTGGTGGCGATGGTGGTGATGGTGCTGCTGATGGTGGTGGTTGTGGGGGTTGTGGTGGTGGTGGTGGTGGTGGTGGTCTGAGTGAGTCAATACCCTACTCCTTAACTCTTATGGCGTCCATCAAACGCGTGCTCATTAAAAGGTGAACGTCTCAATCTTCAGGCTGCGAGAAACATTCATTCAGCGAATGGTCTGGGCCGTGTAGCCGCAGATAGCCCCCCCCCCAATTAATGCGCCTTAGTGCGGACAGAGACCAGGGGCTGGAGACCATTGGAAATCTTTTGTCGGGGATCTTTTGGGGAGTCAGGGCTGGAGCAGGGGGCGGGGGAGGGAGAAGTGGCCCAGGAGGCCAGCCTAATTAATCACCCTGGTGAAGAAAGACCTTCTCCCAGATCGTCCCTTTTTTTTTAGGCCGCTATCAAATGACACTGCAAACAATTGTTTGGGCCTCTCAGGCTAATGTTGCCCGCACAATGGGCCGGCGCGACGGGCTGTAGGGGTCGTTAGAGACTCATCACAGAGCCCCGCCCACTCCCTGCCGCGCTCTGATTGGTGGCGAGGTCCAGTGGTTGCTATGGGGGATGCTTATATAGGGGATAAAGTCCTTAAAGTGACCGATCTTATAAGGAAACACATTGATCCTTTTATATATCTTGTTAATAAGTTACATCCTGATTCCACGGAAAGGTTGAGTTTCCATGGTTTTATCCTATAGGAAAGTTTTTAAGATGTTTGGTGATATGCCATGTCAAGCTATTATATGACGTGATATGATTTGTTTAGTTGTGTCATGCAATGCTGAATGATGATAGGGTATCAGGGTAAGCCTTCGCCATGACCAAATGTAAACAGGATTTGACTAAATATCGCTGTACAAAATCCAAATAAATGCTACTGGACTGCATTTATAAAGCACTTCTCTAACCAGTGGCCACTCAAAGCACTTAACAATATCGCCTACCATTCACCCATTCATACACAAATTCAAACACTAACGGCGGTGTCCGCCATGCAAGGTGACAGCCAGCTCGTCCGGGAAAAAGAGGGTGAGGCGTCTTGCTCAGGAGCACCTCGATACTCTAGCTATGAGGAGCCGGCGATTGAACTAGCAACCTCGCGGTTACCAGCCAACCCGCTCTACCTCCGGAGCCATCATCTCATAAACCAAAAAAATATAAACATGTTAAGTGTCTGCCCTTCCACCTGCAGGTGTAAACACACATGGTGAACGGGCCCTGTTGGGGCTGACCGGGGGGGGGGTTCCTGTCCCCAGACAGGAACTCAAGACAAACAGGAACCCCATACAGACAGGAACCACATACAGACAGGAACCCCAGACAGACAGGAACCCCAGACAGACAGGAACCCCAGACAGAAAAGAACTCCAGACAGACAGGAACCCCAGACAGACAGGAACCCCAGACAGACAGGAACCCCAGACAGACAGGAACCCCAGACAGAAAAGAACTCCAGACAGACAGGAACCCCAGACAGACAGGAACTCCAGACAGACAGGAACCCAATACAGACAGGAACCCTAGACAAACAGGAACCCCAGACAGACAGTAACCCCAGACAGATGGGGCAGTGAGACCCCTAAATTGGCAACAACAACGTTGGGACCGGGTCGACCTACAGACGAGGCACCACGTCCCCGTGTCAGAAAAAAAAGAGGAGAAAAAAAAAGGCCAAGTTAAAAAAAGGCGTGCGTTAAATATGCTAACTCCCGGCTGTGAGT
>NC_136944.1:5045218-5082718 GCF_949987615.1 Pollachius pollachius
AGTTTGAGCACATTTTGATTTTGGCAATTCTGAGTACCATTCATAAACGTACAATATATCCCAATGTTGCCTAGCTTTTAATGCTTCCTTTCTTTACCGCCTCTTCTCTCTCAATAAACATACATTATTTAGCGTGTTTGTATTACACTATATATTGCCTGGACATGGTGTACCTCACCAACCTCCGACAACGTAAACCAGCTAGAAAGCCATTTATAATTCATGCAAAACACTTTGGATGGCTATTGTTACAAGAAATCCAGCATACATTTCATCCATGTGTTTTTTTTTAATAATCATCTCAATGATCAGCACTTATACTTATAGGTTAACACTTACGCCTTGAATGGGTACACGATTATTGGAATGTATTGATGCACCCCAAATGTATGTTTAATAGCTTATCCACAGTAACTAAGTAACCCACCATAGCTAAGTGGTGTTTGGCCTCACGCGGTCTCGTTGTTACCTGCTGCTTTCTAAAACTCGTTTCAGTTACCGTCGCGGCTGCTGCCAACCAGACATTTTGTCTTGGCTTTGGCTGTTGACACTGAGCTTTGTGCATTCGTGCGAGGGGTCTGGAAGTTCCTGTGTAGCTAGACATACATATCAGTGTTGAGCCCGCCGTCTGAGCCAATGGCTCTTCTTGTTTCAAATGCGTCCGGCTGCCGGGGACTCTGGCGTTAAACTGTGCAATTGGCGGCCTGGCACGCGCCACTCGGTTTCAAAGCGTCTCAAATCCCCGTCCAGGGCCTCGCTGAAGCCCAGCCGACAACACACACTCCAGGAGAGATTGTCAGGCCGATTCACTGGAGCCCGGGCATTTGCTGAGCTCTGTTAGCCACGCCCCCCACATGTTGTTATTGAAGCCCTGCCCACTGTCCACTAGGGCTTCTCCCCTATGTTAGCCACGCCCCCAACACGTTGTTATTGAAGCCGTGCCCGCTGTCCACTAGAGCTCCTCTCCTCTGTTAGCCACGCCCACGTTGTTGTTTAAGCCACACCCACTATCCACTAGAGTTCCTCCCCTCTGTGAGCTGGAGCTCCTCCCACTTTGCTTCAGGAAAAAGGGATAGTACACATTCATATCAGAGTATTGGTATACACGGTATAATGTATATATTGTATCCATCCCTTGTACATTAGCAATGGTCTCTTTCCTGGAGGCTTTCGCTCACCATTGTAGCTAATCCGTGTTTAATACCATTTGTACCTCCTACTTAAGCATTCAAACTTTTTACTTTGCTGCATTGTAATATCACCTGCTGAAAGAAACAAAAATCTTACTATATCTCCAGGGGGAATTGATAATGTTAAATCGGATGTAATCTAATCTCACCACGCTTGGCGGCTGATTTACCACAAATCTTTTAAAGCCGTGCGAGAGAATGCGTGTTTATGGCGGAGGGAGGCGGCCTTCATTAATCCCACTCTACACCTGCCTCGGCCAAGCTGTTAAATCGCCGCTCAGGTTCCGGCCGTCAAAAACGAACCTTGTTTTACTTAAAGTCGTAAATTATAAATACTCTTGCTCATTTACAATCCCCTAGTAAAAATCTATGAATTCTTTATCACGTCTGGTGATCTTGTTAGATTTTTTTACTGCGTCAAATATATGGATTAGCTCGCTCATTTGGGTGTGTGACATTACAAATCACGCCGCTCTTAAACTTTCTATTGGTGCAAAACTGCAAACGTGTTCTTTAACATAATTCCAACTGTAAGGATATATGACGAGCGACCCCGTTTTGGATAACATTAGGACATGGCTCCATTATAGCCTCATTTCAGATTTAGTTTTGAACTGTTCAAAGTTCAGGAGTCATTTCATCAGACCTGTTGTTATTTGTTTTGGATGTGGGTGGATTCATCCTCTCTGTGTTTCTCTGTCTGCCTCTCTAGCTATCCATTAATTTGTCTATCCTTCTGTTCATCCCTTTGTTTGTCAAACTATCTATTCATCTATCCTGAAATATATCTGTCTATCTATCAACCAATCCATCCATCATTCATCAATTGACCTCTATCTTTCTATCATTCTCTCTCTCTCTCTCTCCTTCCCTCTCTCATTCCCTCTCTCCTTCCCTCTCTCCCTCTCTCTCTCTCCCTCTTTCTCTCTATTCAACTATCTATCTATCTCTCTATCTCTCTATTCCCCTCTCCCGGTTCGCCCGCCTGTGTAACTGTCATGGTATTTCTAGTAGTAGTTGTAAGAATGATTTTTGCTGCAGCCTTCCTCACTTGTGCTGAATGGAAGTCCATTACCTTGGAGGTACTGAACACACAGTACCAGGGACCGGGGAACTATCACACTGGTAATGGCTGTAATGTCCTCCTTTCAAAGTGGGGTGGACAGCTTTCTCACGTTGTCACTGATATGGGCCAGGCGCCGTTCCAGACCCTATCCTTAGAACTGTATTTTCGACCACTGAAGGTGGCAGTTTGTATTGAATAGCACTAATACTCGGATGAAACATAAAGCACAGAACTTCTTTTTTGAAATCTCCCAATCCTGTTCTTTCCGTTCCTCCGCGTGTTGGGAGTTTAAAACCACCGTTTAGGTGTTTATTAACGACAGCCATCAGTCGCAGCCTCTGCCGTCTTGAAGCTAAGTACTTTGCATTGTTCAGCATCTTATCCTAGCTAGCTTTTTTGTATACAGGGAATGGGTTAACCTAAATGTTGTTACTCCTTGGTTCTGTGAACATCCTTACTGTACCAAAAGCGATTTATTGTTTCTCTTTCTTCTGACAAATGTACTTGTAAATCGGTTTGGATAAAAGCGTCTGCTAAATGCCCTAAATGTAAATGTAAATGAGGCAAATCAAGGTACTCATTGGCTGGCAGCATTGTCACTCGCAGAAAGGTAGATGTACCTGCTGGCTTAACCAGGTTTATTCTTATATTTGAGTCAATTGGTTTATCTTTTGTAGACGGTTGAGCAATCGTTGTTGTTTCCTTCACCATGGTACTATTTTTTACTGTTCTCGGCTTATAGTCTGTGATTGGTTACACTTGCATGTCAATCGGACCTCTCCCTGACCAGGGGGCGGTTCCTGAGACAGTTAATCAACCCGGTGCCCCCAGACCTGGACAGGCAGGGGGGCCCTGAGAGACTAAACGACCACCGCCTTACCGATACGACCTGGGAGGAGAGCAGGCAGACTGCCGCCCCTCTCACTGTTTACCCCCTGAAGAAAACACCGCAATTATAGCCGCTGTCCGTCACCGTCCGACTGGCTATCGGTGATCAATCCCGAATGGATATTAGAAGTGTAGGGGGACGAAGAGGAGGATAACGAGGAGGGGGGTGCGTGATCCCAGGCCTGTCTGTGATTAAACTCCCATCTCTGCGTTGATCGGAGACGGAGAGAGTCCATTTTGTGTTTCCGTTCTTCTGAGCAATCTCTGAGCAAGATCGGCTCAGTTCCCCTGGACAACGGCGGCTGGGGGTGCGTCTGTCTCGTCCTGCATACCCGATGTTCCTCCCCCGTTCCATCAGAATCCACCCCAAGGGCCTGATATCTCTCTCTGTCCCTCTCTCTCCCTCCCTATCTCTGTCTCTCTCTCTCTCTCTCTTTCTCTCTCTCTCTCTCTCTCTCTCTCTCTCTCTCTCTCTCTCTCTCTCTCTCTCTCTCTCTCCTCTCTCTCTCCCTCTCTCTCTCATTTTCTGACCAGCATTTCAAGAGTGTTACTGCGGGAGTACGGTCAGACCACACCGATGGAGATCAGGGTTGTCCCCTGATCAAAACCCCCACCCTTAAGGACGTCACTGTCACCCATGATAAGAGATCCATAACAGGTGGAGCTTGTGCGGTATGCGGGTAGAGGTTGAGGTGGAGGAGGGTGCTTTGTTGTGACGCTGATCCCAGGCTCCAGGCCTGTGATAAGGGATAAGGAGGCCTCCGTCTGGCGGCGGCGCGGTCGGCGGCGGCGGCGGCGCGGCTGACCCTAGAGCGGCTGTTTAATCACCAGGGCATTTTAATGGCGTGCCAGCCGAGTGAAATATGGTCGGAGGCTGCCGGGTGCAAACATTACGATAAATCTCTGCGCGCACACAACGCGGCGGCGGGGCTAATGGCGATAAATCATCACTTTGGGGAGAGTGGAATGACAGCTATTAAAATAATGAATGGGATGATTAATTTTTCACATTAAAGATTAAAATCTATGAGAGGAATCGTCAGATATTTTCGAGGCACGAGGACGGCGCGCCGGAGTGAGAGCTTATTTTTTCTGCTCTTTACGACGCCCTCCGCTCCTTCACTGTCGCTGTCAGATGCCGCCCTCTGTTGTCGCGTGCGCGTGTGTGTGTGTGTGTGCGTGTGTGTGTGTGTGTGTGTGTGTGTGTGTGCACTTCTGACACATGCACACGCTCTAATTTGAAGAGCTCTTGTTAAACCGTGACAACCTAGAGAGAGAGAGAGAGAGAGGGTCGCGACTGCAAGCTGCACTGGACTCTTTCTCTCACCCTCTCTCTCCTCTCTCTCTCTCTCCAGGGGCCAACTGAAGCCCCTCTATCCACCTTTCCAGAGGGGGCCTCTGACTCTCTCTCTCCGCTCTAGAGCAGTCACCTCAAGGGGTCCTCCGAGAGGAATAGATCAGGACCAGTCTGGGAAATTATGTATGCCGACTTACGGTGAATCCTTCTGGTGTATGTGTGTGTATGCTTCCGTGTCTGGTGTGTGTGTGTGTGTGTGTGTGTGTGTGTGTGTGTGTGTGTGTGTGTGTGTGTGTGTGTGTGTTGTGTGTGTGTGTGTGTGTGTGTTGAGCAGGGTCTTTTTTTCATGAGCCTCTACCTCATTTCGTTTTCAGAAAGTCGATCGGGTTACACTTCTCACACATCCCATGGCCACATATACACACAATTATGCACAAACGCATACACACAAACACACATGCACACTCAGTAGCCTCTAATAAACAGTGATGTATAGATGAAGATATTGAAACCCTTTTTCTCTCTCTACTTCTCTATCTCCCTCTCTCTCCCTCTGTCTCCCCCTCTCTCTCTCCCTCTCTCTCTCTCTCTCTCTCTCTCTCTCTCTCTCTCTCTCTCTCTCTCTCTCTCGTCCCCTGGGGAAGGTGTGTTATTACCCTAAGATCTCCAGCTCAGCTCTTCGTCCTACGGACATACATCAACCGAACTGCAGAAACGCACAAAACAAACGAGAATTAGAGGGGGGCCGCATCATTAGGGCATTAATAACCATCCATATTAGAGAACATAAGCGATTCTGTCTGAGTTACTTATTTATCTGCTTCGTGATGAGCTAGAATGTCAACAAGAGGCAGCAAAGAGGCCTCTATTAGATCTCCCCCCCTAGCCTCCGCACAACAGACTCTGTGAATTTAAGACTTCCCCCCCCGCAATGTTGGCCAATTATTTCTGTGTAACCAGGCAGTGGTGCTACTGCTTGTCCATCCGCAGCCTTCAAAGGGATATTCAAATAGTCTCGTCTGAGCTACCGGAGCTCCGTTTGTTGGCAGAAAAAAAGAAGCGTTGGCTGGAAATTGTGCTTTCTGCTCCGAGCGACGCCAGGTATTTGTGTGGTTAAAGTTATTTACAAAGCGGTGGGGATTTTGAATCCACTCCTCTGGCGTTGGCCGGTGGGCCCTCTGTTTCCCTGCTTTGATTTTTTTGGTTAAAGCTAGGTTGTGTTTTATTTTCGCTATTTGTTTTATTTTTAAACTTTTACCTTTTTTTTTTTCTCCGATATATTTTTCCAAATAGTCTCCACCCCCTCCATTTTGAATCCTGTCACGACATCACCAACTCTGCTTCCTTCCTCTCCTCCTCCTTCTCCTCCCGTTCCTCCGGTTGCACCTTTCCCTCCTAATGATCCACGGTCACCCAAACAAAATGGCCGCCGCCGTATATACCTCAGGCCTGCCTCCCCGAAATCAATTCTGACATTTCATTCTGCCCTTATAGAAGGTAATGGTGCATTCAGAGGTTGTTACCGGTAATGTTGAAACGCTATTGCTTGGCTTCATTGGATGGACGTCCAGTAACCCCTTTGCCTTTTGATGGCTTTTTGATGCTGTGTTTTTCCCCTCCCTCTCGCCCACCTCCAAACCTCTTATTGTGTTTCTTGTTGTTTTACACCTCAGTGTTGGTATTTAGCAAATCAGTGACACGCTTTTCTTCACTTTGTGTTAAAATTACTTTTTTTCTTAGTGCCGCCACCGAAGAAAAAAATAAGTCTGTTTGCGTTTTTTTGCAAACATTGCCAACTAAAGCCCTGTGATCGGTCATTGTACTTGTGTCGCGCTCGATGTAAAGTAAAAAACAACAGCCCCCTCCCTCCCTGCCCCCCCTCCCTGGGTAAGCTGAGTCAAATAGTGTTGGCGATATCGTGTTTTACCGCCTGCGGGTTGTGTATCAGAATTCAGTGAACAACTGCGTCGCCGCGCACTGCAGTCGTAATCACATTGGGAGAAATCTCCACGCCAGATGTCCGCGTTCGCAGGCGGCTTTATGTAAAATGCATCCTCCCTCTCTTGATTTATCCCCCGTTTCAGCAGTCCCAACAATTAGTCAATTCCCAATCAACAAGAGAAAAGAAATTGCTTTTAATTACTTTTGATAAATGACAAATTGTGTTGGCTGGCTTCCACACAAACGCTTAATCAGGAGAGGGGCGGGCTGTGTTGGAGGGGGTGAGGCCGTGCGTCGGGGGGGATGGTGGGGTTGGGGGTGGGTAGTGGTGTGTGTGTGTGTGTGTGTGTGTGGGGGGGGGGGGTCGGTCCATGGGAATGGAATCAATGTCCTCTTGGGGTGCAGCCAGCCCGCGGGCCCTGGAAACGCCCGGCTCAGCAGAAAAACGGACGAGGGCTGGACCACGGACAGAAACAGTTACACTGGGAGACGTGTCATTCTCTTGATCCACGCTACCGGGGGGCTAGCAGTGTGTGCGCACACTGTGTGTGTGTGGGCGGGCGGTACACACACATTCACTCGTTCACTCTCACCCTCCCACCGCCTCCCCTTCCTGCGGTGCGACTCTCACTCCCTCGGACTGTTCCGTTCTTTTCTCCTCTGTCTCCTTGGCGGCAGCCATGTTCTAACCTTCCCCCCTCTTCTTTTCCTGTCCCAGGTTGAGACGTCGACGGCCCCCCGGTGACAACAGAGACACGCCCGGCCTCATCACCCGTTCAGCAGCCCCCGTACATGGAGACCCCCAGCTGGGCAGGTCAGTCCTGACCCCCCCCCCCCACTTCCTCTATGTGTGGGTGTGTATGTGTGTGCGTGCATGTGCAAAGCCGTGGTAAAAAAGGGCTGCCATGCCGACTGTGACTGCGTGCAGTTTGGTCGCGGTCGGGCAGGTAGTGCAGGAGTGTGTGTGTGTGCGTGGGAAGGCTCTTTCCATATGCCGTGCAGCCCGGGAGCCGGTCGGACCCCCTCTCCCAGCCCCCCACCCCCAAACCGCCTGCCTTGCGCGGTGCCATGGAGCAGGTGGCGCCGAGAGGAGGTCCACTTCCTCTTCCTCTTCCACCTCAGTGGTCCAGGCCTCGTGATCCAGGGGAGCCCTGGTGGGTGGGGGTGAGGGAGGGGGGAGACTATCAGGGAGGACATCCATTAGTCTAATTGCTCAGTTATGGTTTCGTATTATCGCCCGTGATCACTGTTGTGCCTTTTCCTTTGCTAATGATGAACCCTCCACCACCACCACCACCACCTCCACCACCTCCGGCTCCGTCACCACTGTGCGGACACATCGTGTGGGCGGGCGGCGAGAGACCCCCCCTGGTGACCGGTGATGAAAGCTGGCTTTACTTAATGAGGTCGCAGCGGTGGGGTGGCGGCAGTGGAGGTGGAGGGAGGTAGAGGGAGGTGGAGGGAGGAGGAGGGAGGTAGAGGGATCTGGAGGGAGGTGGAGGGAGGTGGAGGGAGGTGGAGGGAGGTGGAGGGAGGAGGAGGGAGGTGGAGGGAGGAGGAGGGAGGTGGAGGGAGGTGGAGGGAGGTGGAGGGATCTGGAGGGAGGTGGAGGGAGGTGGAGGGAGGTGGAGGGAGGAGGAGGGAGGTGGAGGGAGGTAGAGGGAGGTGGAGGGAGGAGGAGGGAGGTAGAGGGATCTGGAGGGAGGTGGAGGGAGGTGGAGGGAGGTGGAGGGAGGTGGAGGGAGGTGGAGGGAGGAGGAGGGAGGTGGAGGGAGGTGGAGGGAGGTGGAGGGAGGTGGAGGGAGGAGGAGGGAGGTGGAGGGAGGTAGAGGGAGGTGGAGGGAGGAGGAGGGAGGTAGAGGGATCTGGAGGGAGGTGGAGGGAGGTGGAGGGAGGTGGAGGGAGGTGGAGGGAGGTGGAGGGAGGAGGAGGGAGGTGGAGGGAGGAGGAGGGAGGTGGAGGGAGGTGGAGGGATCTGGAGGGAGGTGGAGGGAGGTGGAGGGAGGTGGAGGGAGGAGGAGGGAGGTGGAGGGAGGTGGAGGGAGGTAGAGGGAGGTGGAGGGAGGTGGAGGGAGGTGGAGGAGGTGATGGTGGTCTTGGAGGGAGGTGGAGGGAGGTGGAGGGAGGTGGAGGAGGTGGAGGGAGGTGGAGGAGGTGGAGGAGGTGATGGTGGTCTTGGAGGGCCATGAAAGCAGAGAACAGGATAAACATTATCAGCGCGGGCTAAATACCCCCGCCCCCTTTTTTTTTAACCTTTCGTCGGGGAGAAGGTTTGGTCAGAGCGCTCTAATGTGTTTACGGCCTCAACAGGTGCACAATGTGTAATGATTTATGAAGCGCAGGCAGAAGGAGTGGGCCGCCTGTTCATTTGCCTGTGCTAAAACCTGCCAATATGGGGCTAATTTGCAATAATTTGCTGCCTTCGTGGCCACTGGTTAAGAATGTTTGTATAATCATGATATAATAAGAAAAAATGAAAATGAGTTTTTCATGCGGTTCAGGCCCTGTCAAACACAGCTTGTGGACTCGCTAAATGATAATTACGTTCCTCAAGCGCAGTATTACAATTTCATCTCTGCATGCAGACTTTGTGAATTTAGCTTCTCAGGCCCGTGTTTTTTTCCGTGTCTGGAGATTTACCCCCCCCAACACACACACACACACGCACGCACACACACACACACACACACACACCCACACACACACACACACACACACACACACACACACACACACCCGTTCAGTCTCTCACCCTCTCCCTTTCTCTTAACCCTTGATGTTTGAAGACCTCCTCTCTCTCTCCTCCCTCCATGTCTCCTCCCTCTCCCTATCATTCTCTCTCCCTCTCTCTCTCTGTTTCTCTCCTCCATCTCCCTCATCCTCTCGCTCTATTGGTCCCTCTCTCTCTCTCTCCCTCTCTCTCGCTCTCTTTTCGTCTTTCATCCTCTCTCTCCCCCCCATCAGCCGGACCCTTACAGCGGGATAACAGGAAGTGGACTCACTTCCTGTCAGAGTCCTCGTCTTCTGTTGTTGCTCTCATATCTCGTTAAAAACAACATGGGGCCTTTGTGTGTGTGTATGTGGGTGCGTGTGTTTGTTTGCGTATGTGTTTACGTGTGTGTGTGTGTTTGTTTGCATGTGTGTGTTTGTGTGTGTGCTTGTGTGTGCGTGTCTGTTTGTGTATGTGCTTGTGTGTGCGTGTGTGTCTGAGGGCAGCTGGGTCGGCCTTTGGCCCATGAATACTGAACCGACGCCAGTTAACCCACTGGTGGCGCCTTTAAAGCCCCCATCCATGTGTTCCCCGCCCCCCTGTGTGGAGAGGAAGAGCCTTGTTGTTTTTGTTGTTGTTGTTGCCGTTGTTGTCACGGTAATGGTCATGCTGCTATTTTTTTTTTTTTTTTTACCCCACTGACACGGAGGGGAGGGATTTTTTTATTCCTTTTTTTGTTTTGCCGTTGTCGTTGTCATTGTTGTTGACAGCAACGATGGTGGTTAGTTAGGCCGTAGAGGCCGGTCAGTGAGGCTGGGGAGAGAGGCCGGGTAGCAGGGCCGGGGGAGCTCAGGATTTAATCCTCAGGGTCTGATCTGCCTCCGAGGCCGGCTGTCTCCGCACCGCCGCCGCCGCCGCCGCCGCCGCCCTATGAAATATGAAGCAGGCCGCTAACAAGGTGTGTAATCTATTTTAATCACATCACATTTAGCAAAACACGGGGAAGGCTGGACCCAAGTGAGGGGAGGCGGACGAGGGGTGGGGGGGGGGGCGGGGGTCGGGAGGGGAGGTGGTGGTTTCCGAGACGAGGAGGGGGGGGTTGGATGGGTTGTATTCGGAAATTGAATGTGACGGCTGGGGAGCGCGGCGATTCGTTTTACATGCATGGCCTCATAATGAAGTCACGCCAAGCGGCTAGTGGAGCTCTGCTGTGGAGGGAGCCAGAGGCTGCCTGTAGGAGCCCAGCCTTTCAGGGGCCCGCTCCGGCTTTGAGGGACCAGGTTGACAGGGGCCCGGTCAAGGACCAGGAGAGATCTGGGCTATGGAGGACCCGGTCTTGGCTGTGTGGGACCTGTATGGGAGAGACCCGAGCGAGGATGTGTGGGACCGGGCTTTGAGGGCCCTAGTGACCCATAGTCCTTTGTAAGGGCCCCAGCTCTAAAGGAATGCCTAGCCACGTGTGTATGCCGACTTATGGTGAATCCTTCTGGTGTGTGTGTGTGTGTGTGTGTGCGTGCGTGCGTGCGTCGTGCGTGCGTGCGTGCGTGCGTGCGCCTGTGTGTGTGTGTGTGTTTACCAGAGCCGGGGCCGTACGCTGGATGAAGGCCAACCGGCTGACACCCTGTGCAGCCACTTCAATTGACTCCCAAAGAACTATCTTATTTTATCGATTATCCATCTTCTTGTCCGTCGAACCTGTCCCATCTGCAGTGTTTGGGTAAACCGTATTTACACTGGGAATGCAACCAAACTGTATCAACAAGTGACTGGCAGCGTATTCCATTCCACGGATGTACACGCATCTTCTGTTCTGCACGCTTTGTATGCAAATGAAACGTCTCGTTTGTAGTGAGATGAGGTGAGACGTCCACGCGACAGTCCTCGTGACGATGGCTTTCCTCTTTTCCCACAATGCATGTCATCTCATACTCTGATGAGCACAGTGACCACTTATCTGGTGCCACAGGTGGTCCTCATGCCACGCTGTTAATACAGATGTGTGTTCACACGGACGTGGTGCCGACCCCTCATCAGAGGGTAGACACGCACACATGATTGGTTTGTTGTTGACTTTACACACATGACTGAGCGGTTTTGTTATGTTAGTGATGTTTGGGGGCTTAGCTGGACTAGAAGAACGATGTCTGTGTGTCGCACACACACACACACGGACACACACGCACGCACACACACATGCACAAACACACACACACACACACACACACATTCTCACTCGCTCTCGTCTCTCTGCCTCTGTCTCTGTCCCTGTCTCTCTCATTTTCTCTCTCTCACACACACACACACTTCACAGACACACACACACACATGCATCAAGGTGCTTTATGGAATATGCCAGCACAATGCAAATCTCTGATCCTATATATACATACATGCACGTGGGTCATGTGCACGTCTACCGTGTGAATAATGTATATACCTTCAGATCTGGCCTGGATTCTCAGACTGGCGTTTTTAATCACTTCGGCATTTCCCCCCCCCCCCCCCCATTCAGGTTTAGCAATAAATTGTTTCCGATCCCTGACACTACACTTGGTTATGAATACATGAATAAATATGGACCGCGGAAGACCCTGAGAGGGCTCTCCGTCCATCGAGGCAGGCGGGGTAATCGACAGCGAGAGAGATGCGATATTATGCTCTCTCTCTCTCTCTCTCTCTCTCTCTCTCTCTCTCTCTCTCTCTCTCTCTCTCTCTCTCTCTCTCACTCTCTCTCTCTTCATTACCGTAGTCGGTTGGTAAGCGGGAAAAACCAACAGTTCCACTTAAAGCTGTAGCTCCTCGGCTCAGAGTAAAGATGGCCGCCGGTTTAAGAAGACTAAAGACAACGCTGACTCCGGCCTCTAATCCCCCGGTGGCCGTCTTTATTCATCTGCATCTCAACTGTTGCAGAGAGAGTTCTTGGAGTCTGAAGCAGGGGTGTGTGCTGCATCCTATAGGCGACCGAGGCAAGCCCCTAGGGTGTTTTGCCGAGGCCAGAAAAACAAACTTCAGCAGGGAGTGATCTTCACAGTCAGAACATGCTAGATCTTTGACAGTGGAGTGGAGTGATCATGGGGAGCGAGGAAACTGAAAGGGAAGGGAATCAGGGGTATAGCTAAAGAAAAGAGAAAGGAAAAACATACGACAAACATGCTTAAGAATAAGGGATGGATTTTTGATTGTTAACTTTGGCCTGTCCAAATTAGGAATGGGAACATGTACACAAGTACACATGTGTACTTGTTCGGGTAGTAGATAGTTAGATGTGTAATCAATTTTTAGAAAAAAACTTGTACGTGCTGTACTAATTTTGTACACAGAAAAACATGTCAACAAGGTAAATGAATAAGGAAAATCAATGACCGTTGCTAAGCAATAGTAGATGTGGGCATACATTCTAAACTTGAAAAACGTTGCACCAGGCGATGATGGCCTCGGGAAACAGACGGTCTACATTCTTCCACTTGGATGGTAGTCCGTCCTTCTGGGTAACTGTGGTTCTTCTGACCCTTTCAGAGTCCACTGATGGGAGACTGACACACTGGCTGTGCACAATAGGGTGGATCAGTGGACAGGCAGACAGACATAGGGACAGACACATAGACAGGAGTGTGTCTTCACGCATTGATTGTAGCCTATATGGTAGATAGGTGGATAGGCAGACAGACAGCAGTCTATTGGTCCGTCAGACTTTTTTATATTTATATTTATTCAGTATTTTGACAAGCAGGCGGCCAGGTAGACAGGCAGTATGACCTTTAACCCCTTGTGATGCCAAGGATCAGTATATCGCAATAGCTCTCCTCCATTGCATCCACTAGTTGTGTGTGTGTGCGTGGTCTGTGTCTGTGTGTGTGTGTGTGTGTGTGTGTGTGTGTGTGTGTGTGTGTGTGTGTGTGTGTGTGTGTGTGTGTGTGTGTGTGTGTGTGTGTGTGGAGATCAGAAGATAGAGGAGGGATGGGGCAAAGGGGGTAGAGAGGCAGAGGAGAGACACACAGGGATGGGAGGAGAGATTTGGGGAAGATGGAGAGCAAGACAAAGAGGGGATGGATTGGAAAAGAGAGTTTCACAAAGAGAGAGAGAGCGAGATAGAGAGCGAGAGAGAGAATGAGGGGAGAAAAATACGAAAAGAGTGAGAGAGGAGGGAGAGATGGAGAGATAGAGAGAGAGAGGCTGAGGCGGAGAGCAAGAGATGGAGAGACAGAGAGGTAGAATGAGACAGAGAGAGAGGCAGGGGAAGTGTGTGTGTGTGTGTGTGTGTGTGTGTGTGTGTGTGTGTGTGTGTGTGTGTGTGTGTGTGCGGAGGGGCGGCGGGCAGCAAAGTGCTGACGGTGGTGTTTGGCTACGGAGCGTGCCCATTAGAGAGAGCAGTAAATCCTGGCTCCCCAGCCCAGCTGTGTCAGCAGTCCACTGGATGAATTGATTTTAAACGGCACTGGAAAAAAAGAAAGGGAGCGGGGGAAAAAAGGCAGGAAAAGAAAGAGAAAGTGCTAGAGAGAGAGAGAGAGAGAGAGAGAGAGAGAGAGAGAGAGAGAGAGAGAGAGAGAGGGGGAGAGAGACAGAGAGGCGGTTAGAAAGGCGTGTGAGGGAGAGAAGACGAGAGATGGGCAGGGGGTGAGTGAGGAGAGAGAGAGGGAGAGAGAGAGAGAGAGAGAGAGAGAGAGAGAGAGAGACTATTTAATTCACTCTCCAATGAAATCGGCAAATAACTCCCCCGCCCGCCTCGGATCCCCTATTGAAGTGTGTGTGTGTGTGTGTGCATGTGTGTGTGTGTGTGTGTGTGTGTGTGTGTGTGTGTGTGTGTGTGTGTGTGTGTGTGTATGTGTGTGTGTGTGTGTGTGTGTGTGTGTGTGTGTGTTGGTGTGTGTGTCGGTTGTGCACATACACACACACACACACACACACACACACACACACGTGCACGCTCCAACACATCACATGTTGGATTTAAGTGGGAAGAGAACAAACCCGAGTACATAATCTCACATTCTGTACCACATCTCTGCTCCTGTTCCTCTTTACTCTCCTTCTCCCGCTCATTCAAACCACATATCTCTCTCCCCCTCTCTCTCTCTCTCTCTCTGCCTCTCTCTCTGTCTTCATCACTTTCTCTATCTCCCCCCCCTCTCTTTCTCTCTCTCTCTCTCTCTCTCTCTCGCTCTCTCTCTCTCTCTCTCTCTCTCTCTCTCTCTCTCTCTCTCTCTCTCTATCTCTCTGTCTCTCTCTGCCTCTCTCTCTGTCTTCATCACTTTCTCTATCTCCCCCCTCTCTCTCTCTCTCTCTCTCTCTCTCTCTCCTCTCTCTTTCTCCAGCTACCTCCTTTATGTCTTCACTAGAGAAATGAGACATATCGTGAGGAGAGAGAGGGAAATAAAACCAAGGCTGCATTTGAATTTCAAATGGGTTTGGAATTTCTTCAAATTGATGCATGTGTTTATTCATTTAGCGTCCACATAGACACACGGTTATATTGGATCGTCCGAACAGTATTGTCTCCTTATCTCTCTCTCCCTCTCTCTCGCTCCCTCTCTCTTGCCCTGTCTTTTCTCCATTCATTCCTCAACCACTCATCCTTCTCTAGCTCTCTCTGAACCTCTTTTTGACTAGTATTTCTCTTTTCATCACCCCTTACCCATTTATCCCTATCTCTCTCTCTCTCTCTCTCTCTCTCTCTCTCTCTCTCTCTCTCTCTCTCTCCATCCCCCCCCTCTCTGTCCTGCTCCTTCATCTGTCTTCCTACCTGCTGCTAAAGGGGTTCACAGTGTGTTGCCCCTCGATTAGAGAGCATCTCCAAACAGAGGAGCCACAGGGGCCCACAGGGTCGGAGGGGCCCTTCCCAGTCAGAGCTCTGAGGCGGCGGGGCTCTCACCAGCCGGCCCCTCTCCCCTGGCCTGGGGCCCCTAGATGTTCCATGACACACACACAGACACACACACACACACATGCACATATACACAAACACATGCACACAAACATGCACATATACACACACACATGGACACATACACACACTCGGGCACACAAAAATGCTCATACACACATGCGCACATATATGCACACTTACAGACACGCACATACACACACACACACACGCACGCACGCACACACACACACACACATACACACACACACACACACACAAACATACGCTAATACACACACATACACAACTGGATTACAATTACACAGTCACATTACACATGGAACAAACCACACATGCAAAGCCTTGATGCATTACATAAATGCATACATATTATACATTAGACTTATATTATACACACACACATTCATCAAAACATGATGTGAAAATATATGCACCTATCAAAATGCATCCTACAGTCAGCCGGGCCCCCAGTAGAAAAGGAGCGCCCCTAGGACCATGGGGTCCTTTATGGTGTGAAATCATGGTCGTACTACACGCACACATTCACACACAAACACATACACATGCATGTATGAGCGTCATGCTTTGTGGGGACAGTGGGGGTTCTGTGGTGAAGACCACCACCCCGCTCCAACCCTCTGCTGACCCCCCCCCGCAGGGAGGACGAGAGCGATGAGAGGAGGGGGAGCGGGAGGGAAAGGACCAGGGGGGTCAGAGAGTGTCACGATGCAGAGATGACAGAGGGACGCGAGGGGAAGTGGAAGTCGGAGGAAAGAGTACCAAAAAATAACGTATAGAGGGAGGGAAGTGGGGTTGGGGGGTGGGGGAGGAGGGGCGAGGGGAAAGGAGGAGGTGGGGGTGAGGTGGTGGTGGTGGGGGAGGGAGGGAGGGAGAGAGGGGAGGGGGGGTGATGGAGGAGCATCCGCTCTGGCTCATTACGCTGTTTAAAGAGCCGACACCTCGGAATCACCTGCCCTGCTCCACGCTTCAAATAAGCCCAGCCACCAGGCATCATACATCAACTTCCCCTTCAACCACCCCCGCTGCAGCCGCTGCCTCCACCACCACCTCCTCCTCCACCACCACCTCCTCCTCCACCACCACCTCCTCCACCACCAATCGCCGCTGGTGGAAAATGGATTGTTTTTGCTCGTTTCGGGCGGGAACGTTCTTGTGGTTATGCGCCGTAAATTGCCTCCACACACGGAAAAACAAAATGCCTTTTATGATCACGCACAGTTTTTTGGAGTAATCAAATCAATATTTTAATTGAATGCTTCCGCCCGTGCTCCTATGGATGGCCGCGGGGTTATTCCACCCTGCACCTCTCGGAGCAGCGGTCTCGGTGCCTAATTACCCTGGCGTGTGACTCCCTGTGTATTACCGTACAGATGGAGCGGAGATTTCACTCTGAGATTCGTGCCCTGTGCGCGAGTCGGGAGAGCAGGGTTTGATTTCAAACAGCAGGCTTTTTTCTTCATCTTACCCATCCTCTTCTTCCTATCTCTCTCTCCTCTCTCTATCTCTGCCTCACTCTCTCTGTGCCTCTCTGCCTCTCTGTCTCTCTCGCTCTGTCTCTCTGTCTCTCTCTCGCTCTCTCTCTCTCTTTGCCAAACTCTGTCTCTCTCTCTCTCTCTCTCTCTCTCTCTCTCTCTCTCTCTCTCTCTCTCTCTCTCTGCTTTCAATTATGGCTGTCTGGAGGCTTGTAGCTGCCGGCGTCTTCAAATAAAACTAAAATATGATAAAGCTGGAATATCAGGCCTGGGACTGATTGAAGCCCAAGGCAGCGTAAGGCGCAGATACTTGGCACGTAATTACAACATTTTGCCCGCACTCTATTCCGTCTTTTCCCTTCTTGATGGAGGGGTTCCATGTCTGATGCGAGGAGCGGGAGGCGGCGAGGGGTGGGGTGCTGTTGGGGCGATAGGACGGCGTGAACGGAACAGGCGTTCATGACACATGATAAAAAGCACATTTCATTCAGGGGGAGGTGGTGGAGATGCTGCATGCATGCACCCCTCACCCGACACACACACAACAACACACACACACACACACACACACACACACACACACACACACACACACACACAAACACACACACACACACACCCCAACCCGGCCGTCTCCACCTCCTTCTCTTTCTCTTCTGTCCTGCGTGTGAAATTGTAAAGATAGCGGCTGTTATTTTTCATTTTTTGTGTTGGGTAGATCATCACTCATGTGTTGGATGCGGGAGCTAGGGGAGAAGGGGGGGAGGAGGGGGGAGGGGGGAGGGGGAGGGAGAGGGGGTGTTGCTGTCATAACAGGATGGAACAGAACAGAGAGATTCTGTTCCTGTGAAGGTATACGTACACCACTGTAGAGAACCCTCAATAACAACACAGGCTCCGTGGTCACGTGTCTTTGAAGCCCCTGTGTGTGAGACTGTTGCTAAAAATGTCAGAGAGCAAGGCTGGTTCGGTTAATGCTTCATCCTGCATGTGTGTATGTGCGCGCGTGCATGCGTGCGCGCGGGCGTGTGCGTTTGCGTGCGTGCGTGCGTGTGTGTGTGTGTGTGTGTGTGTGTGTGTGTGACCACCATCTCCTCTGTGTGTGGACAGTGGGGTAGAGATCCTGCTGTTCTGCTCAAGTTCCCCGCAGTCGCTCTCTCCACACAGCCAACAGCGGCCATCCTTCATTTCAGGGTTAATTTGCCTGGTGCTGACATCGGGGTAGTGATGACATCAGTGTGGTGATGACATCAGTGTGGTGATGGCATCAGCCTTGTCATGGCATTGTCCTGGTGATGACATCGGCCTGGTGAAGTCATCAGCCTTGGTGATGACATCAGTTTGGTGATGACATCATCCTGTCGATGACATCATGGTGTCGATCGCATCATTGTGGTGATGGCATCGCTGTGACGATGACATCAGTGTGGTGACGGCATCAGCGTTGTTTTGACATCATCGTGTTGATTACATCAGGGTGGTGATAGCATGTGCACGGGATGACATTGTGATGGTGGTGGTGACATCAGTGTGGGGATGAAATCACTGTGGCAATCGCATGGGCAGGTTGAAGACATTGTGTGGTGAAAACATGGTGGTGATGACATCAGAAATGTCCTACAAATGCTGACTCGCCGCTAATGAAAATAAATCTTTGTACGTGCAGATCACTAGTCACGTTTCCATCTAAAAGGCGAAGCAAATCTTTAGAAAGTTTGCAAAAAAGAAATTTGAATTAGGTGCGTTTCCATCAAGTGGTTGGAGCGGAAAACGACACACATTCCAGGGCTTGTCGTATCCTTTTGATAACAGCCTCTCTTAGGTCCTGATATATAGTGGAATTGCGTTGTTTTCCATCTAAAATAGCTGTAATGTTTTTTTCTTCGATGAGAGCAAGGAAAAGTTTTACCTCTTCAGCGGTCCACACGTATCTATTATTCACATTGGCCATCTGTTCCATGGACCTATTTAAAGGATACGTTGTACATATTTAGAATTCGAAATTCGTAGCAGCCTTTAAACCACATACTCCAGGATCTATAGCATATAACCGCGTTGTCTGATTACAGTTTAATGCATTTTCCACAATGTACCAGCTCTCGTTTTGAAGGCTGAACAGACAATTTGACTGGAATTACTTAGGAGGTGTCCATATATCAGAGAATAATGGACATGGTATAATTAAAGTATATGCAAACATAGGCATCCTTTATCATATATGATATAGGATGTCTATGTATACAAACGCTTAAAAATATATATATATATTGACGCTACAAGTTGATGTCGGCAGGGTTGCTATGGCCGGTCGTTATGCGGAAATCGGAAGGACGTTGTCAGTCCTGTATGTTCAATGTTCGCTACGTAACAGCTGTTTCGAAAAATGTGTTTCCGTCTCCCATTTTGCGCATTTACTCTCTTTCGCATTTCTCAAAAACCACCTCAAGCAAGCGGATAAACTTTTTTGCGAATTAGAGGATTTTATGCAAATGTTGGTGTTTCTATCACCGTTTACTGATTCGATACTTCAAAATTTGCATAAAATCAGAGGGATGGAAACCCAGCTAGTGAAGTTCATAAAAAAATAAGGTATAATATTTTTTTAACTATTCTTGACATTGATAAAAGCAACACTATTTATATAATACAATTATGCATGTATGCAAACTATTAAAAAAATTAAAGGGTTAAGGCTGTTTCTAAAGCTCTGAACGTCTGTTCTGCGTCGCCCGCATAGGGTAACATTAACAACTTCACGTTTAATTCCTATAATTTAGGAGTCAGGCATCAGTCCAAGAGAAAGGATATTCTGTTGTTCAGGGTGTCGGGAGGTTTTAATACATTTTCTAATATTGATTTAGTACTTTTTCCCTGAGTTTGAGCGCTCTCTCTCTTTCTGATGAGATATTTTCTCATTACTTTAGTTTCTTCTTGTTTCCTCGTTGCGCTCGGGCCCGCGAACAGATGCACAGTGTAAAGGAGGCCCCTGTTTCGGTTACCTGTATGAATACCACAGGGCTTGCTTTCCGGGGACTGACTCCAAGCCGTTCCCGGTCGGACTTGTGTTGTTTGAGACTTAAAGCGCTCTCTGCAGACTGCAAGGGGGCAGATCAGGTTACCCACGATACCTCCCTCACCCGCTCTCTCCCTCTACCTCCCTCTCTCCCTCCTTTTCTCTGTCTCTCGATTCATCCCACCCTCTTTCTCACTGTCTCTCCCCTTGTTCTCTCTGTCTATCTCCCTACTCCCTCTCTGCCTCCTTCTGCCCCTCCCCTTCATCCTTCCCTTCTTCCCTTGGTCTCCCCTCTTCCTCTCTCTCTGTCTCTCCCCTTCATCCCTCTGTATCTCCCCTTCCCCTCTCTCTCCCCTCCCTCTCTCTGTCTCTCTCCTCCCTCCCTCTCCCCTCCCTCCCTCTCTCTCTGTCTCTCCCCTCCCTCTCTCTCTCCCTCCCTCCCCTCCATCCATCTCTCCCCTCCCTCTCTCTCTCCGGCTCTCAAAAAGCTTCCATGATAGTAAAGATGATTAATAAATGGAAGTCGCAGTAGTTGTCGCAGTAGGGTATCACTGGCATGGGGGGTTGGGTGGGGGGGCCGGGGGGAACAGTGATGCATTGATGCAGCTCTCGCATTGGACAGCGCGGCAAAAAGTGCTGAGGTTGAAATGAAGCTGTTATCTCTGGTCAGGACCCCTTGGGTGGGGGAGAGGGTGTGCGGGTGGCGGCGAGATGGCAGTAACAATTTTTTTGGCGACCATTTTCTTTCGCCGTGATTGTCCCTTCTTGGTGACTGTCTTTGGTGGAATATCTTCTGGTCGGGTTTGTGGCAGGAGTCGTCAGTTTTTGTTGTCGTGTTAGGCGTCTAGCTTCTATTTTTTTTATCTTTGGGGGGAACATTCAAACGTTTAAATGTACGACTATGTTGTGTTGCAGAAATGTACAGTCTTTAATGAGAGTTCATTCTTTGCTTTCTATCTCAAAATAGTGTCTTTTTTAAGGTTGGATTTTGTTGCAACTTCAACAACATAAAATACCAAAGATATACGTTTTAATTTGTGTTTAACATGGCGTGTATCTGTTCACCGTTGCTGTGGTTTTATATAAATCCAATCAAACCAATCCAATCTATTCAAAATGTTCTGTCTAAAACTTTATCGTGTTTGGCATCTAGTGTCTAGTTTTTAAATATTTAGTGAGAAATTTTAAACGTTTAGATGTTTATTGTGCAGTCCTTAATGAAAATTAATTCTTGGGATTCAATCTCAAAATGGTCTCTTGATGTCAAAATGATGGTGGTATATTTTTGTAACTTCAACAACATAAAATTCTCAAGGTATACGATTTAATTGTTGCTAACATGGCGTGTATCTGTTCACGAGAACTGTGGTTTTATATAAATCCAATCCAACCAATCCAATCCATTCAAATGTTCAGTCTAAACCTGCGTTTGTGGCATAACACGTTTATACTTTATTGTTGTGTTTCGCATCCGGTGTGTCGTGTTTTAATATTTGGGGGGACCTTTAAACATTTAGATGTTTAATCTGCAGTCCTTAGAGAAAGTTTATTCTTGGCATTCAATCTCAAAATGGTATCTTAAACTCAAAATGATCTCTGGACTGTAGTGCTTTGGTCTTATACTAATTCCACTCAAAATGTTTAAAACCTCTGTCTAAATCGGCATTCCCAACCCCCCCAAAACTTTCTTTCCTTACCCTCCCACCTTCCGGCTCAGTTTTCCCATCTCCTCTCCGAGTGCTTCGGAGCGTATCACGCGGTACCGCCACCCTCCCGCCGTCTCACCGGTGTGCCCGCGTCTCCGCGCGTTTCCGCGTGCGCAACTTCAATCCATCGCATGATAACCACGGGGTCGAGGGGTCCACGGAACACGTCCGTGCCTGGCCCATGGGTAATTACTCTTCCTGCGTGGGCGCGACTCAAAATTTTTGAACCTTTTCTTTCTCCAATCACACTTGATGGATTGAGTGGAGGGAAGGCGATCAGCTGCTGCTAAGCAGTCTTGCCGACCGCGGTTGGGCCCGCCTTGATTAATGGCATCTGCCTCCAGTCACCAAAAGCGGAAATTAAGTATTTCTGTTTAAACGTAACATTTGTCTCCTTTGCCCGCCTCCAGTGAAGGCATTTGTCTAAAATCCTGCCGGCTTTCAGCGAAAGGTGAATTTCCCCGGGGATCGCTCAGGAACCTGCTCCTCTTCCTCTCCCCCATTAACGACAGTAAGGGGCCCCCGTTTAGGGCCTGCGCCTGCATTCACTCTCTCACCCCTTCACCCCTGAATGTTGCAAAGAGGTGAAATGGTGAATGGGGACACCAGTCATACTTATCAAGGGGTTAATGCAGAATGCAGAAAGTCATTTTATTGTTAATATAGTCATATTTTGAGGTTCATCTTGTATTTGGTGTCAAAAATGCCAGAGTCAAATAGATGACTTTGGCAGAGAGTGATTATGGAATGTCAAAAGCACTCAGACTGGCTGAGGATATAGCCAATGAGGCACAGTGAATCAGCGGCATTAGGAGAGTAGAATTAGGTTAGACATCACAATCTGGCCAAAATATGACTCAGGCAATTATGCCATGAGGCTGACGATATGTGAACGGCGATGAGACACCACGACGTTGGACCTGGACTGGAAGTGTCCTGGCTCCCTGGCAGGGTCGCGGTGACCTTGGCGGGGGCTGAAGGGGGCTCTGCGTGGGATCTGGTTGCTGATGGCCTGGCGTTGGGTTTGGCGCAGGCACGGGGGACGTCTGCTGATGGTTACCCTGGCTGCGTTGGGTTACCGCTCCCTGCCAACGCCGGGGCACCAGTGCCCATCCCCGGCTCCCGGTTAGACTAATGGTTACACCGACCTGGCCCACGGCCAGCCCTGCCAATAACACTATACCCCCCCCCCCCTCTCTCTTGCCAAACCCCTGACCGGCATGGCAATCTCCTCTTCTTCTCCCCGGCTGCTTATCCTCTCCAACTTCCTCTCCCCTATCTCCTCTCCTATCGTCTCTCCCACTACCTATCCTCTCTACCTTCCTCTCCCCCGCTTTATATCCTCTCCCCTACTCCCTATCCTCTCTACCTTCCTCTCCCCTGCTTTATATCCTCTCCCCTACTACCTATCCTCTTGCCTATCCTCTCCCCAATCCTTTTCCCCACTCCCTATCCTCACCCCCATCCTCCCCCCTATCTCCTCTCCTATCTCCTCCCCACTTCCTTTCCTATCCTCCCCCCCACCCCCATTCTCTACTATTATCTTCTTCTCCCGCCTTAAACCTCTCCCCCCTCGGTCCTCTCCTCTTACCCTATCCTCCCTGTGCCTCCTCTCTCCCCTATCCATCTCCTCTATCCTGTTGCCTAATTTCTCCCCCCTACCCCTAATTCACTCCCCCCCTCTCTCCCCCACCCTAACTACCCTCTCTCTCTATCCTCGGCCTCCCCCCCCTCCCCCTCTTCTCTCCGACCCTCTCTACCAGAATCCCCACCCAAACCTCCTTCTCTACCCCCGCCCCTCTGCTCACCCTATCCTCCCCTGTTGCCTGGATACCGTTACCCCCCAGTGCGTTGCACGGGGGTCACTAGGGCTCTCTCAAAGTATTGATGCACTTTGGAGATTCTGCCAAGTTTGCAGAAACAAAGCGGGGCTGAAATCTGAAACAAAGACTGATATATAAACTGATGAGTGACTGGGTTTCGTTCTTTAAATGGTGGGCAAATATTCATATTGTTTTTCTCTCCTCCAAAGTGTTAAGCATGGAAGAGGAGAAGGGATGTAGAGCGAGAGCGGGAGAGGAAGGGATGAAGGGAGAGAGGAAGTGAGAGAGGTTGGGATAGAGAGAGAGGGAGAGTGGGAGAGGATGGGATAGAATGAGTGAGAGAGGAAGGGATGAAGGGAGAGAGGAAGTGAGAGAGGTTGGGATAGAGAGAGAGGGAGAGTGGGAGAGGATGGGATAGAATGAGTGAGAGAGGAAGGGATGAAGAGAGAGGTAGTGAGAGTAAGAGAGACTGGGATAGAGAGAGAGAGCGAGAGAGGATGGGACAGAGAGGCAGAGAGAGAAGGACGGGGCGGTAGACAGGGGTGAGCGCCGGGGTCAGGGGAAGTAGTCCGATGGCTCGATTATACGTGCAAATGGCAGCGACCGAACCACTGACCCCCCCGGTCTGGAACACGCCGGCGCGCCCGCCCTCCCTCCCCCTCCATCAATGGAAATTTAATTGCTTGAAAAACGATCAATGGAAACTAAATTGGTTTTGTGTGGAAACGCAAGAGGGGGGTATAAGCTCTGAGCGCTTTTAATGTGTGTTGGTTTTGCATCTTAAATCATGGTAATTTTGGGTGTGGGTGAGTCGGGGCGGTGGGTGTTGCTGTGGGTGTGGGTGGGGTTGTGGATGTTGGTGTGGGTGTGGATGGGATGGGGGGGGGGTGTGGGGGTAAACTTGGGCGTAGCACCCAGAGAGACTCGAAGGAGCACTCAATCAGGAACCTAATACAAATTACAATCTTAATTGCTTTTTTCTTTTTTTTCCCCACCCCATAAATCCAGGAGATGTGTGCCTTGATGGGGCGAGGTCTGGGTGTGTGTGTGTGTGGGGGTGGGGGGTGGGGGGTTGGTATTCCGACAAGAGGGGTGGGTGGGGGACGGGACCTGGAGCTCCATGGCAGGGCTGTGACCCCGGGCGACCCCCTGGTGATCTGATATGACTAATCCCTCCCTAATCCTTAATACACTCCTGGACACCCGGCGGACACACAGACGTCTTCATACCCGCTGTCCTCATGTCATCGGCCATCGATGACTCTTTAAAGACTCCTCTGTCTCTCTCGCTCTCTCTCTCTCTCTCTCTCTCTCTCTCTCTCTCTCTCTCTCTCTCTCTCTCTCTCTTGTTCTCTCTCACTTTCTCTCTCCCAAGCTCACCTAGCCACACTGACACACAAACAGATATATCACATTACAAACCTGACACACAGATGCATGCACACACCCAGACACGCACCTTACCACCATGTACACACGGGCATAGACGCAGACACACCATCTGACCACGGCCCACCACTGTCATCTGCATTGATGTCACAGTGTTTAGCTCCTGTTCTCTGGGGACTGTGTGTTGATCAGAGGGCCCCTGGGACGGCTGTGGTTAATAGGGTCCAGGGGCCTCGGGGGCCCGCTGAATGG
The DNA here is from genome assembly GCF_949987615.1 of Pollachius pollachius. NCBI lineage: Eukaryota > Metazoa > Chordata > Actinopteri > Gadiformes > Gadidae > Pollachius > Pollachius pollachius. The sequence goes on from NC_136944.1 coordinate 5,069,871, forward strand.
GCTCAGCTCTGTCTCCCACACACTCTTAGCTATCAGGATCTTACCCTCTCCTCCCTCCCTCCCTCTCACACAATTGCGCTCTCCAACATGCACACATGCACAGACTCACGCGTGCACACACTCTGTGGCACAAACACAAACACACACTCTTTAAAATACACACATACGTGCACAATCGTTTGAACATCTATCTCATGCACACACACACAGACTCACACACACACACCTGCACTCTCCAACACGCGCACACACATGCATGCACGCACGCACGCACACATACACACACTCTCTCTCTCACACACACACACACTCTTTAAAATACCAACATGCATGCACAATCGTTTTCTCTCTCGCTTTCCTACACACACGCTCACACACACACACGCACACACACTCTCCCACCCTGTTGAAGTGTCCGTGTGGAGAGTGCCGAGCTGAGCGGACAGAGTGCGTGATGGATGGTGATGAAGTCGCGGCCCGGGGTCTCTCCTCGTTAGCCCTTACGGTGTGTGTCTCTCACCTGTGTGGTTGGGTCGTCAGGCCAGCTTAGCGTGAGGGCCGCTGTTTAATTAACATTCTAATTACATTCTAATTACATTCAAATAACATTGTAATTGATCCAAAAGGCGAGCGGGGGCAGACACGACTTTAGTGCCATCCGGAGTGCTCCCACCGGCCGTTGTAAGCAACCAATGCAACGCTCCATCTTACTATCCGTCTGCGACTACCACCCGTCAAAAAATATTAGACATATTACGAGTGAAGACGATTCCACTTGATAGCTAATCAATTAGAGCCACGATGAGCCAGCTGTGCATTATTCCTGAAGGTCACGCGACTAGAAGGTCTTCGCCGTGCGAAAAACGTACGGTTAAAAGCGTTCTGAGTCGTGCATTCATTTGTAATCATTCAGAAGCGCTATGTATATCTTGATGCCTGGCACCTTTTTTGTCAATAGCTGCTTTATTGGGATTTATGTTGATGTGGCGTAGGTTGGGAGCTCATCTTTTGAGTGTGTGTGTGTGTGTGTGTGTGTGTGTGTGTGTGGGTGTGTGTGTGTGTGTGTGCGTGTGCGTGTGTGTGTGTGTGTCTGTTTGTGTGTGTGTGTTACTGTGTGTGTGTGTTTCTTTGCACATGTGTGTGTGTGTGTGTCTGGACGAGTATGTCTGTGTGTGCGTGTTTATCAGACCTCACATCTTGCATCAACAACAAAAACAACAACAGGCTGACGTCGGCCCCATCACGCATATTAACCACGACCGGACGTCCATCAATCTTCCCGCCACTACTCTCAGAAGTGATGTCATAAAGGAGGTTTGACCCCCCCCAGTCGGGTTCCTCCGAGCCCCCTTCCAACCCCCCCCCCCTCCGTCAGATGTTCACGTGCACACGCTCCCATCCCAGCCCACATCTGTACTCACCTCGGGGGAAATATGCAATCAACCTTTCACCGCGAGTTAACACCTGTACACGTCCACCTGACACCCCCCACCCCCCCATTCGTGCTGAGAGCTTTTTCGTGGCAGCTCTCACACACAAACATGAACACACACTCACACACACACACACACACACACACACACACACACACACACACTCACACACACACACCCACACCTCGTGTGCTCAGCTTCCACAATGTTGCTTGTTGCACTGAGGTTAATTTCTTTAAGTCGTTTAAGCGCGGTCGTAGCACAGTTATAACAGTGTTGCATCGTAGTTATAGTTTAGCTGTAGCGAAGTCTTGGCACCGTTGTAACATAGTTGTGGCGTAGCTGTAGCGGCATTGTGATTTTGTTGTAGCCTAGTTGTAGCGTAGTTGTAGCATGCACAAAGTTTAGTTCTAGCATAATATTGGCACCATTGTAACGTAGCTCAAGCATACTTGCAGTGTAGTTGTAGTGTTGTTGTGATAAAATTGTACCGTAGTTGTAGCGTAGTTGTAGTGTCGTTTTTGTCTAGTAATAGTGTAGTTGTGGTGTAGTTGGAGTCTATTTACAGTTTTGTGGTGGTGTAGTTGTAGCATAGTTGTACCGTAGGTGTAGCATTGTTGTAGCGTCGCCACAGCGTAGCCGTAGCACTGTAGCACAGCAACAGTGATAGGTCTGGAGTGAGATGCCTGTTGTTCCTGCGGCGGCCATGGCTGGAAGCAGTGGGGCGGCCACGCGTGACCGCGGCGGCGGCAGCGCTAGCCCGCAGCGCTGCCGCGTGAGGAGCTGTGGTGTGAGTACACGTGCGCTCACGTGCGCTCACGCTCCAGATCCCTCGTTTATCATCCTGACACCGGCTACTTTCTTCTCTTTTTTACGTGGGGGAAAATGTTGCAGTCAGCTGTTCCTCTTCCTTTGGTCCCTAAAAATATGTCAGCCCCGGTGTGGGTACGCTCAGTCGCATGCATGTGTGTGTGCGCGATTTGTTTGTATAAATAGAGGTGCGTCTTTGTGTAAGTGTGTGCAATCTGTTTTGTGCGTACATGTGTAGAGCTGCGCTTATATGGATGTACGTAGGGTCGGGGTGTGTGTGTCTGTGTGTGTGTGTGTTTGGGGGAGTGTGTGTGTGTGTGTGTGAGTGTGTGTGTGTGTGTGTGTGTGTGGTAGAATGTGGGTTTTTGTTGCGCGTTTGTGTATGTGTGTGTGTGCGTGCGTGCATGCGAGTGTATGCGTTTTGTGTGCGTGCTTGCATGTATTTGTGCTTCCATGCGTGTTTGTGCGTGCATTCATGCATATGTGTGTGTGTGTGCATGCCTGCATATTCTGCTGTTAAACCAGCGTGCGTCTGCTCCGCTGCTTGTAGTCCTGTAGGACTCCATCTCCCTCCGCTCTAAGACGGATGCTCCGTTACATTCAGCCCTCACCTGTGTGGACGTCCACACCCTGCTGGCTCTCTCATGCAGCTAGCTAGGCAGGATAGATGGTCTGTTGGTCCGGGTGTCTCACTCCCTGCCACCATGTCCTAGATTCCAACCCTGACGTCTACATTCTACCTGAAGGCTTCCCTGATGACCCCTGACCTTAACCTGCCTATTAATGACATGGATCTGGACTGTATGTCTTATTAGACCAGGACTACAAGCAGAGGATCAGACACACACTGTTTTAACAGCAAAAGATGCACACACACACACACATGCACGCCCATGCACGCACACACATATACACGCACACACAAACACAGGGGTCCGCCTTGACCAGGCCGAGACGCCATCGCGGTCAAGGGGTATAACTCCGCCTCGATATACCTACAAAGCCAAAAAATGACAACATCAAATATTCATATGTGTTGAACGTGTTAAATATTTGATGTGTGGATTTTTCGCTGATCAATAAAATTAGGAACAGAAATGCACCCGTAAGCTCCTTAAATATTAACAACTGTTATTAGTTTAATACTGCAGTGCTGAGGCTGCGGGGGTGAGCGCAACATAACCAAAGGTTGGGAAACTTGGTTTAAATGACTAACACTGGGGCTAGAAACACAGCTGAGCCTGTCCACCTCTTCACCGCGGCTTGTGACCGCTCGGCTGATTCTCCACAAAACGCGGAGAGAAACCCTGATGCTTGGCTGGCGGTGACCCAGGCCAGACCTCAGGAGTTGATCAGTGGATACGTTGAATAGGTGCAGGTATTGATCCAGGGGGGAGTGATTGATGGTTGACATGATGGTCTGTGTTGCTGTGTTGTCTGCACAGATGTGGCTGCCCTATGCAGCAGTCTGGGTTCACAGGGTGTGTGCGAGTGTGTGTGTGTGTGTGTGCGTATGGGGGGGGGGGGGGGGGGGGGGGGGGGGGGGGGTTGTGTGTGTCTGTGTGTAGATTTTTGCATGTGCGTTTGTGTGATTGAGTACATGTTTATGTGAGTGTGTGTGTGTGTCTGTGTGTGTATTTCCTGGCAAGTTACAAATGAGTGTTTGTGCTCAGACTGCACTTTGCTCGAAGCTATGTGTGTGTTGTTTGGTCTTGCTAAATGAGATAAAAAGATGTGTGTGTGTGTGTGTGTGTTTGTGTGTGTGTGTGTGAGTGAGTTTGTCTGCAAGCGTGTGTATGTGTGTTTTTCTGTGTGTGTGTTTGTGTGTGTGTGTGTGTGTGTGTTTGTGTGTGTGTGTGTTAGTATTTGTTGCATTATGGATACCTAGCCATGTGTTATGTGTTGCTGCACAGATTTCCATGTGCATACATTTTGCATATTATATCTTATGGACCATCTGAGTGTGTGTGTGTGTGTGTGTGTCTGTGTGTTTGTGCGTGTGCGTGCCATGATATTATTCTCCGTTTAGCAAAAAGCTGCCATTGAGTCTTGGGGAAGCATTATCATTAGCTTTAGCATAGAGGAGCTACTCTCCCTTATGCTATTAGCTACAACTGAGAGTAGCTGAGCAACATAGCTGGTGTTAGCGCCTGCCCATATTTGGGTGTGATGACGTGAATAGCCCACTGGTGAGTAAGGTGGGCGATACGTTAGCGTCAGCACCCTGAGCCACATCGCTTCCTGTCCACTTGGCTTCGATCGGCCCCGGCCCGACGCAGCCAAGGTCAGGCAGGTGACCTATCGGTAAACGGGCCGCGCGTGCCAATAAAAGCCCGGGAGTATAAATCACACATGAGCCCTCACTCTCCCCGAGGTTCAACGCTTGAAAGGGCACCCAGACACCCTCCCCGCTGAAATACAGCCAGGACATATTTCCGCCTGAACCCACCCAAAGTTTAATGGTGGCCTCGGTGAGGTCACCCTGCCCTGCATAAGTGAAATCTGTCGATATCCCATTACAGGCTTTTTGGAGGGCGGCGGCGGCAGGCATCTGTCAGATGCATATTTCAGCCTAAATTCAGTTAGCCGGCCGTAAGTAATGCCTTACGTTATCGCCACTTTATTTCCCAGTGTACACGGCGGCGGGAACATCTGTTTCTCTATTAAACGAGAGATGAAATATTAATCTGATGGCGGCTGCCCCGGTGAGTCAATCACAGGCTGACAGCAGTGACAGCTGCGTCGGAACAAATAGCAGCATGTCAGGTTGTCTGCCTGTCTCCGGGACAACGCTTGTCCCACGCCAACGATGGAGCCAAAAAAACACTGCTTTGGTTCGCTCTGGTCTGATCCGCGGCCGGACCAGTGTGTGTGTGTGCGTGTGTGTGTGTGTGTGTGTGTATGTGTGTGTGTGTGTGTGTGTGTGAGAGCGTTTTGAATACTATCAGGTGTGCAGACGGATGCGTTGTTGTGTTTTCATCACTGGCATCTCTAAGCTCCGAGAGAGGGAGGCAGCACAACAAGTGAACAATAATAATAGATAGTTTGTGAACAATTTTCTGTTGGTAAAAAAAAAAAATGCCCGTCTGCACTTGCTTGGGAACGCAGCCATGTATCATGGCGGCGACGCCGTGACAGATGTGCATAATCAATAGAATTTAGTGTGTTTTCTGGGGCCGGGCCGCTGAACAGCCCTGTCACTTTACAAATCTCTGGAAGGGATAAACAGCCAACGGACGGGGAGATACAGGCATGTCACGCACACACACACACTCTCAAGCACACACACACACTCATACAGATCCATATTCATACCGTGGAGGTATCAACATAATTCTCCATTAAATAATACAAGGTGTGAGTTACTTAATGGGGTCCCCCCTGATCGAGTTCAACTCTCAAAAAACGGCGAACGGCGAAAAGAGTAGCTGACACCATTTGATGCGCGTCCGCGAATCGCTCCGCATGACGAGGTAATGCGTCAGCCCACTCAACACCTTCATTGAACAAACCAGGATCCATACGATACAATTAGGGCCCTCTAAACAGCCCTGGAGAATTCTTGAGGGGCTCACTGTCTGTCAATAGCAGACTCAAGCACTTTGCGTCGATACGTTGCGTTTCAAGGGTCTAATGTTATGAACCACTCCGCGGCTGAGGGCCAAGACGAAGGCTACCGCAGTGCCGCCGCCACCACATTTGGGCTACTGCTAAAGGAAGGCTAGCTCGCCTTGGCGTCCGTCGGTCGGGTGCCCCAGTGTTTTTTGCCGGATTCCTGGTTTATTCGAAAGTGCTTTATTGTGTTCTCAGGGAGGGGAATGTGCGCCTTTGCAATTCGGGTATGTAAAAGGGAAACAAAAGAAGTCTGTCCGCGTTTAAGTGGTGTGCTTAGCATTTGAATTGATAGCATTCCGGATCGCTTATTGTGTAGCATTTCTGCAGCGGCTTTATTGCTTTGTGGCGTTCCACAACGAGCTGAAGGTGAAGGCACGCCTGTTATGTGTTTGACGCTCGTAGTTTGTGTCGGCCTCTCGCCCTTGCCATGTGTTCAAGGTAAACAACCCATCGGCGCAGTTTGTCCTTTTTCTGTTTGCTTACGATGCGCTACCAACTACTAGCGGCGACTAGCGCCGCCACGTCGCTAAACACGAAGACAAGTCAATAGAATACCGTGGCTCCGTTTGAGGCGGAGAGGCCCGGACATTAGCATACACAGGTTGTCACTGTGGTAAATGAATGACAAGACTTTCATCTCGCGGCGTGTCAGGCTCACTTAGCCATGACGCAGGCCTCGGAGCCAGCGGCGCTGTGAGCGCGGCGCACGGCTGTAGCCCTGCCACACACGGCTTACTAAATAAATGGAATACTATCGATGGCAGAATCCCTCCACAGTGTCGCCACGGCAATGTCATGAGAGCCAGCGGAACAACCACTGAGGCTGGTCGACAAAAAGGTAGACGTTTGTATAACGGCCGCCCGCCTAGTGCATCAACCTCTTCCTTCCTTTCTTCCTTTCTTTCCTCTGCCCTTTGTTCCTTTCTTTCTTTTTTTCTCAATTTTGTTCTTGTTCTTTCTTTCTTTCCATCTTTCCATATTATGGAAAAATTGTTTCTTTCTTTCTTTCTTTCTTTCTTTCTTTCTTTCTTTCTTTCTTTCTTTCTTTCTTTCTTTCTTTCTTTCTTTCTTTCTTTCTTTCGTCCTTTCGTTCTTTCTTTCTTTCTTTCTCTTATTGTTGTCCTTTCATCCCTATTCATTTGTATCTTTCTTGGGTATTTTGTTATCTTTCCTTTCTTACTGTGTTTCCCCCCGGCCACAACACAGACCACCTCTATCATTCAGAGGTGGAATGCTGCTCCTGCTGCAGTCGACTACGGCTGACCCTCCGTGTCTGACACCCCGCTCACCCTGTCCCCGGTCAGAAGGATCACCGGCCTGCTCCCGTCGGAAAGAGTTTAATCCTCATTGAAAGAGGTCTGAAAGCTCCTGTTGTTACAGAAGGAGAATTAAACAGATTAATATTTAATGAGAATTCCGTCGCCCGGGAAAGTCGCCCGTGATCCAGAACCGAGTGGCCGTCCCCGTATCGCAGTTAAAACGGATGACATTTTGATTCCCCGGTAATGAAATCATCACTGGTATACTACCGGCATTTAAGTTCTGATTAAATTGAATGCATACTTTTTTATATATATAAATTACCTCAAACAGCTCACTTCTCGCATCTCTCAGCCCTAATTCTTCATCCCCCCGCACGGCACCTAGAAACCCTGCGTTGGCAAGATTCAGACCCCCCAATCACCCCAAAAAGTGGAGACGAAGAAAAGACGCGTTTATCAAATTCCTCCATTAATCTGATGTGTGTGTGCGTGTGTGTGTCTTCGTCTGTGTTGGTGTGCATGTGTATGCGTGTGTTTGTGTGTGTACGCGGGTCCGTGCGTACGCGTGTGTGTATGTGCTTGCAGGCACCTTGATTAAAGCACTCTCGCGTGCGGGCCTCGCAGATGCTCAAAGTGCAGACGCTACAGAACTGCGGGCTGATACAGATGTGATGAGCACCTCATCGGGCGCCGGAGCCAGACAGGTCGTGAACACCTATCTGTGTCTCCAAAGACGAATCGCTCCGTACGCTACGTCCAAATTAATAAAGATGCTCATAACGCATACCTTAGCATCCCACCAATCACGGCCCCCCACTCTCATGGACAATCCTGATCAATCGGCACGTATGCGATATTAACATTCCTCCCACATTATTGTTCCGTCTTCGCATGCTTTAGTTTATTATATAAACGTAAGTTTATTATTAGTCTAGCGTATACGCTAGTGGCCCGCCATAGCATACCTATGGACCACTCCCTGTCGTCCTGTTTTAGCCTGCTGAGCTAGTTCTCAGGAGAAGGGTTCTGGGTGTGGACCCCAATGTGTGCAGTCCACATCCCGGTGCCTACATCAGTGATAAGGCATTAATCCTCAGGCCTGCTTCTTGATTGCAAACATGGCTTGTGGGTCTAATCGGATGATAGCAAAATAGTGAAATATTAATCATGAAACGTAACAAAATAACAGAATCGTCATTGTAAAATAGTGAGGATGAGTTGGTATGTAACTCATGTTCCACTAGGTAATGACAATGGCTAACTAGAGGCAGAGAATGGGATTTCCATGCCGCTATGACACAGAGCGACATCGGTGTTTGTTTACACTTTCCCCCTCAGCCAAACATTTCGGGCCAATTATTCAGCCGGTTGACTCCTCCCCAACCCCGACCCGAGCCTCTCACGGTGTAAAGATCCACTGTCTTCTTCCGCTGATGGATGGTAATCACATTGTGTTTGACTGGCACCACCGCCCCTAGCCAGGGGTTTCAGACCCAAAAAGCAATTTCCACAAGTGCGTCTCAATAGCCGGCTCCAGGCACCTCCTCATTCATCCCCCACCACCACCTCCATCACCTCCACCACTCCATTTCCTCCTCCCTCCTTCTCCCCCACCCCCACCATCTCCATCGCCACCCCCATCTCCTCCTCCCTCCTTCGTCTCCTCCTCCACGAGCAGTATCTCTTCATCCTACCTCAATCCCCTTCTCCACCTTCTCCATCTTGTCCTCCACCACCCCTACATTGTCATCCCACCATCTGCACCTCCTCCAAAATCTCCTCCTCCACCACCCTGGCTCCTCCTCGACCCCCTCCCTCTCCTCCGGCCGCCTACAACTCCTCCTCTTCCACCTCCAACTCCTTCCTCCTCTTCTGCCTTTTGCTATTCTTTCTTCTCCTTCCTCCTTCCCCTCTTCCCCCCTCCCCTCTCTCCCCTCCTGCCCTTCCTCTCATGCACCCTCCTCCATGTCATTGCTCCTCCTTTCCCCTTCCTCGTCTCCTTCCTTCCTCGTGGCTGACCCAACCTTACCCACACATACCCCCCCCCCCCCCCCCGCCCAGACACATCGTCCTTGCTGGACAGAACATAAAATGTATCCCAACCCCACCCACCAAAGCAGTGGAGTAGACGATGGCTAATTAATGGCGGTGGTTGGGGGATATTGGCGGGGGCTGAGGGCGGGGGCGCTGGAGGCTGACATGGCCATTGTAGCGGTCTGTGTGTTATGGACTTCCTCTACGGAGTGATGTTGGTGGCACTACTCGTTTAGCACGCCGCTGCAAACCTGTCCTGTGTTGTCGCCGGTCTCCAGCCTCTCGGTCCTCGTGGTGTGATTGGGTTTGTTCCTGTGTGTGTATGTGTGTGTGTGTGAGTGAGTGAGGGAGTGTGTGTGATTGTGTGTGTGCGTCGGTTTCCATGTTTGGCAAAAGTCTCTGCGAGTCAGTCTCTCTGGCTTTGTTCGTTTCTTCCCGGGTCGTGATTTTCGAACGATCACGTGTCAATTAAAAGAATCTAGCGGCCTTCAGATGAACGCATCTTGAGTAAGTCTTCAGGCTTCGATCGTTACTCGTTGACGGAGGGGATGTGGTGGTGGGATGTGGGGAAGGTTGAGGGGTTGAAACCAGCACCCATCACTGGGCAGGGGGCTGGCAGATGGGGTGATGCCGGCGGTATAAACCCGCGGTCACTGGCGTGCCGAGCGGTGGCGGGCCTGATGACGACGAAGAGAGGGAGTAGATTAGAGGGTTGTGCCCTCAAACATCACTGCCTCGCGCTATTATTCTGAAAATATAGATCCCCACCGCCTGGGGTCACTGGGAGGGCACCGCCGAGATGGTGGGGGGGGGGTTGGTGGGGTGAAGAGAAGAAGAGGAAGAGGAAGAGGAAGCGGCAGTTGTCTCCGCCCGTCTCCAGCGGTGTCTCCGGGAAGCCTTTGAGATTGTAATGTGAGGTGAGATGGATGTGGAGCTGGTGACTCGGGGAGCAGCTTAAAAACGGATGCATGACGCCAGCACTCACTGCTCCCGCCAAAGCGACAACAGATTGCTTTAATGCCGACGGAGTACCTCGGTCGGGACTTTTTGTTGTGGCGGTTTCTTTGTTAAGTGGCAAACCCCCCCGCGGCCGGGGCTAGGAGCCACAGCCCCCATCCCCGCCCCCCCGCTCGTAATTTAGGGGTCTGATCCACCATAAGCAAAAACCAAACACTAGCGTCAGCACTCGCCCCTCCTCCACCCCCGGCTAACAACGTTATCGGCGCTAACATCACAAGTGTTAACAGCGTTATTACAATGACGCCGTCATTAGTACCCGTTGTCATTAGCGCCCATTGGCAATGTCATTAGCGACAACACCTCCGCCTCCACCACCATCCCTTAGCACGCTAACGTCACCGGCATTGTGACCAACACCACCACTATTACCACAAATGGCGTCATTAGCAACTATTGACTTTAGCAACGGTTGACACAGCCATTAGCATCACCATTAGCAATCAACACCATTATTAGCATGAGCAAAGGAAGAACCAACCTTAGCATTGACGATAGCGACCCTCTATGCTACCATTAGCAACCACACTGTTTTTCAGAAGCACTGCAGTTAGCATCCATACTACCAGAACAATGTCACTAGCAATGGTTGATAACATTGCTAATGACACAATCAGAATACCCTAGTCATCCATACAATTGATCAAAAAAGGCTTCCGCTAGCTGGATGAGTATCAACAGCCACAACACAATCAACAGCATCTCCACCAATCACTTAAATCCATCAGTGTTGCATTGAAGGATTAGTGAAACCAACATTGTTTCTTTAATGATCGGCAACATAATTATCTATGCCATTTTGTGAATGTGACTAAAATAATTCAGTACTTTAGAGAATGGAGGAGTAAGAAATCCTATATTTTTGCCAGGCTCTGCAGTCTCTACTCATTTGTGACAGTTTCACTTTTCTCCAAATGCTGGTGCCGTTCTTTTCTTGACGTCATGATTAGGGGACACCAGCTACGGGGTTTCCGTCAGAGGGTCAGGCGGTTCGGACCCTTGTAGTAGCCTATAAAGCTACAGTGTGTGTGATTTCACATATAACATCGCTCATCGTTTCTCCACAACAACGGCACTAGCTTAAACAAAAGCATCACAAAGTTGCTGTGGGTCGTAGCGGTGGCACACCCCCGTCCTTCTGAGAAATGGTATGATCGAGGAGATCGGAACCATGACTTGAATGGAACTCAAACACCATCTACACCGCAGTCAGCCTCACTATTCACCAATCCAGTCCAACCCCAACAACACCACCACCACCACATCCCCTGTTCTTCATCACCTCACCACCAGCACCACCCGACCTCTCTTGTAGTCCTCCAATCGCACAACCTCCATTGCAACACCACCACCACCCCCCCCCGCTGGACCAATCAGGAAAACCACCTCCACCACAACCATCACTCCCACTTTATAGTAATCCGATCCCCCCGCCTCCGACACCATCTCCACAACCGTCCACTGCTATTTAATGGTCCAACCAAACCTCAGCACCATCTCGTCCCATATCCCCACTCCATAGTAATACAACCTAACCACCTCCACCATCTCCACCCCCCCGCCCGCGCCCCCTCCATCACCCTCTCCTCAGTAATCCAGCCCAGGGAGCCGCGGGGAGGTGAGCGATGTCCTTTTAATAACGCTGGCTGTCGGGACGCCTGGCCTGCCCTCGCTCGTCCACACCTGAGGCTGAGAAGGTGAGGGAGGGAGGGCGGGAGGGAGGGAAGGAAGGAAGGATGGAGGGAGAGATAGAGGAGGAGAGTGGGGAAAGAGCGCGAGAGAGATGGATGCCCTAGTTCCTGTGGGAGACGAGAGCAGCTTACAGCCCGAGCCAAGGTCTTGTGTACACCCGCGTTTACCAAACGAGACGCCGGCCGCGGACCCAGGAGTGTATCGCACTCCCTGCTCACTCAAGCTGACAGGAAACGGCTCGGATGTATCAAGTGGCCCTGATTGATCAGAGCGATTGATCCACTGGTTTTAAAAGGTCGGCCGTATTTGTGTTCCGCTGTTTCCGGTCGAGGTTCTCATCTTCTCCGGGGGTCTTTCGATGACGTCGACCAGAACTTGGGAGCGGAGAAGTGCTCCGCCTCTCAATTAAAAAAAAAATCATGTTCATAAATTCTCCCTTTAGCATCTTTTCTCCGGGGCTGTCACAAAGCCAATAAAGCTAAGGTCTTACGAGTCTCTTCATAATAGATGAACTGACTGAACTTCCCGCGGGACCAATTAGACCATCAGGAAATCACCGTTAGGTGATTTTGTGTACCATTGTGTACCATTAGGAAACTCATATCGGAAAACTCGCCGGTACGGACGTCGGGAAGCTCGGGCCATCTGGGTCGAGAACCCACGGCCACCATCTCGTCACCGTCAGCGGCACGCGACCCAACACCCTTCCCGCAGAAGAAGGGGGGGAGGCGAGGTTCTGCGAGAGAGAGCGACTACTTAACTGAGAGTCTGACGAAACGAAACGGCAGGAGACGAGCAACACGGGTCCTCTAAACGGCGGCCAGTCGGCCCTCGGCAGTGGAGCGGTCGGTCGCTGGATCGGCTGGTGTTGAATCACCCGACGGGGGAAGGCAGTGGACATAGAGGCGGCAAATTGGCCTGTTTCCACCCCTCTGCCGACTCACCTGTCATCAGAGCTGGCAGTGTGTTGTGGGAGGGGGGGAGC
>NC_136944.1:5090218-5116361 GCF_949987615.1 Pollachius pollachius
ACGTCTCTCATGTTGAATACTCCGCGGCAGACATGCTGTTTTATCGATTCCTTCGGCTCGCTTTCTCTTAATTAAAATTAACAATACACCCATCGATTGGCTATCGCGTCCCTGATTTTGTTATGCACGGCGGTAGGAATGCCGTCGGCACTTTTGATAATGGGAGAAGATTGTCTCAAAGAAAAAACCGTCAGATAGAAAGTGCTTGTTTTGGATTTGAAGCAGAAGGTAAATAAACAAAGGGTTTCCGTGGTGCTTGGTTCTAACCTCTGCTGTATAAGGTCGTCGTTCAGCCTCCTTTGTTGCGTCGAGTCTCCTCTGTCCTTTGTCAAAGGCAAAGGGAAAGTGTAAAATGATTATTATGGGCTGTATTATCAGTATGTTCGGGAGCAGCGGGCAGCGGACAGCAAAAGTAAACATTAGCCAAATCATTTCCCCTTATAGGAGCTTATAGGAGCTGGGGCGGCACTCTTGTTTCCGTGGCGATCTCCGTCCTCGGCCCCCCCTGGGGGGCCACCCCCCCCCACACACACACACACACACACACACACACAAAAACACTCACACACACAAGCACATACACAGATACACACAACAACAGACCCCCCCACTCAGGACGAGGAGTGCGTCTGGAACAGAAAGGCTGCTGCTGCTAATCTGTTGAGGAGGGGGCCACCGGCGCATCCTCATTCCATCCCAGTGGTCGCCACGGTTACGCCGGCTAATCCGCCCAACCTTCCGCCCGCCCGCCCGCCCGAGCCATTAGAGGAGCGACCGTCTCCGTCCTGGGAGAGGGTGGGGTTGGGCGGTGTTGGTCGTCATTTTGTGTTGCTCTTTGTTGTGTGTGCGTGTGTGTGTGTGTAGGGGTTTGGGATGATTGTGTGTTGTTTTTTTTGACTGTGAGGGTTTTTTGTGTTGGTTGTTAAGCTGAGGCGTTGTGGTACTGTGTGTGTGTGTGTGTGTGTGTGTGTGTGTGTGTGTGTGTGTGTGTGTGTGTGTGTGTGTGTTGTGTCGTGCGGTGTTCCTGTGGTGGCTGCCCTGTGTGTCGGCTGGTGCGCGGTGCTGCTGTGGTGTTTTGAGCTGTGGCGTTGCGTTACATAATGTTCAGCGCTCTCTCATTTCAGGCCCTGCGGTATTGAGTTCCGTCCCCCATGATGCATCATGTTGTCTTGTTTTATATTGCCTTTTTGTGTTCAGTGGTTCCCTTGTTGTTGTTGTTGTTGGACCGTTGTTCTTTTGACCGGCAATCTGTCTCCATCCTGTCCTCTACTGACCTAACCTGTCACCCCCACCGCCTCCATCACCACCACCACCACCACCACGACCTCCATGAGCACCAGCAACTCCATCACCTCCACCCCCATTACCACCACCACCACCACCCCCATCACCACCACCACCTCCATGAGCACCACCAACTCCATCACCTCCACCTCCATCACCCCCACCACCACCACCACCACCACCACCACCTCCATGAGCACCACCAACTCCATCACCTCCACCCCCATTACCACCACCAACACCACCACCACCCCCATCACCTCCAACACCACCACCTCCATGAGCACCACCAACTCCACCACCACCACCACCATCACCACCTCCATTACCACCACCACCACCACCACATCCATTACCACAACCTCCACCACCACCACACCCACCATCATCACCTCCACCCCTACCTCATTCAACCCCTCCAGCCCCTTCACCTCCTACCCCAATCTCAACCACCACCTCCTTCACCACCCACCCCCCCCCCCCCCGACTCCACCTCAAACCAACACCTCCACCCACCCCAGCCCCCACCACCACTTTCACCAAGCCCAGGCTTCACTACCACCAGCTCAACCTCAACCACCCCGTGGACCCTTAACCCCCTCCACCTCCACCTCTGCCTCCATCCCCCCCAAGCCCGGTCATCCGGCCCGGGACCCTGTTTGTGAGCCTGGGTTGATGGATGGTGTTTGCTCCCTGTTTGGCACCATTACTGTAGCACGCCTAAATGTGAGCAGTGTCTAAGTGGCCCTAAGCCTTCCTGCGGGATGCGCAGCTACAGCATGGCTTCAGCGGTAATGGAATTACAGGAAACACACGCCCTGGTCGAGCCCCAGCCACACACACTTGGAGAAAGAGAGAGAGCGAGAGAGAGAGGGAGAGAGAGAGAGAGAGAGAGAGAGAGATCGGAAGAGAGAGTGAGAGAGAGGGAGTGGGAAAGGAAGCGAGAGGGAATCAGAGAGAGAGAAGGAATGGAAAGGAAAGAGAGATACAAAGGAAGGTAATGGAAGAGAGGAGAGTGGAAGAGGAAATGGGAGAGAGCCAGAGAGAGATAAGGAGGAGTGGTAGGTCGAGGGGGACAGAAAGAGAGAGAGAGAGAGGTAATGGGAGAGAGAGAGTGAGTGAGAGAGAGAGTGAATGGAAGAGAGGTGGGGTTGGAGAGAGAGAGAGAAAGCGAGAAGGGGGATAGAAGGCCGAGGGAGACGGAATAAGTTGGAGCGGGAGAGAGAGAGAGAGAGGGAATGGGAGAGAGAGGAAGCGTGATGGGTATCGAGGGATCGAGAGCGAGCAGACCAATCTACGCTATTGAACTTATGGAATTACCTTGTAGTTCACCTCCGGTAGGCCCAGCAATCAATGGCACCTCGTTAATAATTCAACCAATGGTGGGGAGGTACAATAAGTGTCATAAATGGTAATTCTGTTTGATCATTAGACCTCTCTCCATTGGCATAAACAGACAACATTATTCATCAAGCAAAACAATATTAGTATTCATGGCATGCCCCTATCGCGGGTTACGCATACACATTATGCAGCATGGCAAAGCGGCTATAATCAAGGAAGGGGGGAGAAAAAAATATCCGATTCTCCCAAGGGGAGAATGGATGCGATTTCCTATACAGGATCAAATAAGTTAGTGAAATTGATTCAAATGAAGAGTTATCTCGACGCAGGGGCGGCGGTGTATACGTTCCTGAGCGCGAACGCACCTGTGAACCGGGGCCTGTCGTCTCAGCAGATGGATGGTGTGTCAGAGCGAGCCGCGCCGCGTGGAACCCTCCGAGACTCACGCACACACAATTCTGGAATAGCATAATGCGGCCGCGTTAATATTGCCGCGTCCCCACTTCCCCTCCTCTCCCGGGAACGCCATACGTACGTCACCTCCATTCTGTAAGCCGTCGCGGGAATATTGACCGCGGGACGCCTGAGGTTCATTCCTTCATCGTTTGGGTCCGTTCGTTCGTTGCTCTTTATTTATTTTAAAAGGAAAACCACAAAAATAACGTTTCATCAGAGCGAGCGGCGTTTTCCCGCGTCGTCCGCGAGGAACCATTGAAAACAAAATCACCGTTACCGCGGCAATCCATATCTGACGGTGCTGTCTAAAATAGCGGCTCTGATATTAGATTGCGGCGGGCGGCGGGGGCGGCGGCAGTTTGCTTATGAGTAGGAAGAAAACAGATGGCCTATTACAGATACAGAGACGGCAGCAAATTGAGGTCAGCCAACAGGTCTTGTGAATCGTGCGTTTTGTGTGTATGGGTGTCGGCGGCGAGTGGGGGGAGGAGGGGGGGAGGAGGGAAGTTTTGTTTAAAGAGGCATCCTCGTGCACCAGCGGCCGGCGACGGGCAGGAATAACAAGATGAATGCTTAAGCTCTGTGTCCCCACAACACACCCGGACACACACACGCACGGCCAGACACACACATACACACTATCGCACGCACACCCAAAAGCACACACACAGCCAGATACACACACGTATACACTACCACACATACACACACATAGACAAACACATATGCATACACTGCCGCAAGCAAACGCACGCACACAGCCACAGACATATGCACACACACACGCACACACGCACACAAACACACACACACACACACACACACACACACACAAGCACATATCTACACACATACACACACATACACATAAACACACACACACACACAGACACACACAGTCCTTCATTGCGTATTTTCGTCACATGGAGCAAGCAAGCAGGGTGAAATTTTACTGCATTCCGTGGTCCCTCTGGAGACTCAATGTTACCGAGGGGAACGGGAGCTGGAACGCGTGTGTGTGTGTTTGTCTGTATGTTTGCCATATGTTGTATGTATGTGTATGTGTGTGGGTGTGTGTGTGTGTGTGTGTGTGAGGGAGTGTTTGATGTGTGAGTAAGTGTATGTGTGTAAATCGGAGTATGTTTGCTCTATGTTTGTGTAAGTATGTGCATTTGTGTGAGTGTGTGTGTGTGTGTGTGTGTGTGTGTGTGTGTGTGTGTGTGTGTGTGTGTGTGTGTTTGGCATGTGTGTGACCATGTTTGCTGTGGGATGTTTCTTGGGTCTATGTGAGTTTGATATGTGAGAATGTGTGTTTGTGTGTGCGTGTGTGTGTGAGTGTGTGTGTGTGTGTGTGTGTGTGTGTGTGTGTTTAAATGGAGCTCGTCCTAACTGCCTGGGTCGCTTGAGCAACGGTGCTGCAGCGAAGCTCAACTGAGCGTGCTCAGATGTGAAAAGAGGGAGGGTGTTCAATGCATGTGCAAACCTACACGTTTGTGCGAATGTGCGTGTGTGCGTGTGTGTGTGTTTATGTTGGTGTGAACTGTCTGCCTTTTTACGTGTTTGTGGTGTGTCTGTGGTGGTGTATGTGGCGCATGTGTGTTTGTGTGTGTGTGTGTTTGTGGTTATGTATGTGTGTGTGTGTATGTGTGTGTGTGTGTGTGTTTGTGGTGTGAGAGAAGGCGGTACATGTTGATCCGTGTTATAGGAGCAGATCTTGTGAGGAGTGGTTCGCTCCTCCAGACAGCGTTCCTACGCCCGCTCTGATCTCAAACCGTTTCATTTAAACTCCACTTCAAACCTCCTCTCCCTGGGTCCCTAAACGTGACGCGTTTCAGGCACGGTGTTAGCACGGGACGCAACATGCTAATGTGTGTGTTTGCGCACACGTGTGTAACGCAGGTGTGTTCATGCCCACATTTAGGGGACAGGAACACACTGTCTGCCCTGTACTGTCTTGACATATCGCTGTTGTGATATTTCGCCTTGGGGCCCTCCCGGGTTCAATTCCCATCGGTGGTCGAATCATGTTCCCATGTGTGTGCAACCCTATGTTTTATGTGTGGCATGTCTGGCACTCAATGTACGCACTTATTGTATGTTGTATGTCCTTGCACTTACAAATAGTACTTAGCATCGGGTAGCATCTTATCCTATCTTTGTTGGATACGGGGAATGGGTTAACCTAGTGATTCTTAGTGCTTGGCATTCGGTTCTGTGAACATCCTTACTGTACCGACAGTGATATATTGTTGTTTTTCTTTCTTCTGGCAAATGTACTTATTGTACTTGTTGTAAGTCGATTTGGATAAAAATGTCTGGGGCTGATTGCCCTAAATGTCAATGTAAATGTATCCAAACCATAGACAACTCATAGTCATAGTCCCTGGGATACAACCTTTATAGTCCACTGCCAGTAAAGCCCTGTCTTGGTTACCACAGCAGCTAAAGAACTCTCTGTATAAGTCACACTATCAACACCATTATAGTCCCTATGAAGCTGTGTGTTTTGTGTTCAGCACAGCAGCTATAGACCTCTCTACAGTAGTCATGATATGAACCCCATCATAGTCCTTATAAGGGTGTGTGTATGGCGTGTTCAGCACAGCACCTATAGACCTCTCTATAGAATTCCCAATATGAACACCATCATCGTCCCCATGAAGCCGTGTGTAGATGCTGCATTCACCACCTCTTCCCTGTAACCCTGTGGCTGTGGAGCTCCGTGTAGGGGGGATGAGCTGCTTAGTATTCAGGCTCGGCCCCCTGTCCGCTGGGGCCAGCTGGGCGACCCGCGGCCCCAGCCTGTGCACCAGACAGAACCCGGGCCGGCCCACTCTGATGCGTCCCAGGTCGGCCATTTGTATAGGGGGAGATAGGGGGAGAAGGAGGGAGAGAGAGACGAGGGGGAGAGGGTGAATGGGGGGGAAAGGGGTGGGGAGCGAGAGAAAGAGGAAGGTGAGTGAGCAAGAGGGAAGGAGGAAGGGAGAAGGGGAGGGAGAACGGGAGAGAGGGTGCTTGAAAGAAAAAAAGGAGAGGAAGTGAATGGAGAGAAGGAGAGGAAAACCGAGAGAGAGAGAGAGAGCCGCAGGCCACGTCCGCCCTGCCCGTCCGTCGGAGGTGGAGGAGAAGGTGGGGTCTGGTGTCTAGAGGCGGGGGTATGCTTGAGGGTGGGGGGAGGTAGATGTGACGCCCCTGGTCTATTTGAGCTGAAGGGATGATTAAAGGATCACAGACCTTAAATAGACGGTCCTGTTTACCCAGTTTAGGGCCGCAATCAATCCTACACTCACCAGATTAATTGAGACGCATCCCATTGATTTTCTTACTCTCTCTCTCTTCCTCTCTCTCTCTCTCTCTCTACCTCTACATTGCCCTTCCTCCTCCCCTTGTTCTTTTTTGGGTGTAGAGTAGGATGTAGGGGGTAGGCCGGGAGGGGGGGTGTAGATGGAGTAGGCAGGTAGACAAGTAGACGCCGTGTGAAATGCTACGCCCGTTGCGCTTCGTCAACACTGCCGCCATTTTGAAGACATTCGGAAACCGTTTCAATTCGTCTTCTATTCAAGGGTTTAGGATCTAGGTGGACCACACCAAAAAGTATTTAAGATATGTATATTTTATATAAACTGTTACATAATGTAATTAATTTATGAATATCTGTGGAGAAATGTTAACTTTACGCTTCTTTAAATCTCGAAAAACCACAGTTCCCCTGTTTACTCGTGTTTATACAGGCCACTCTTGACCTCTCCAAGATGGTGGCGGTGTTTACGTACAATCCATAGCTCAACCACAACACACAGCAACACTCTGTATACATTTCTACAGGTGGAGGTGAACGAGGTTGGGTGGGGGGGTGGGCATAGGGTCATCTCTCACGACTATTCACCTCTGAGTTCTTCAGCGGAGTACACGCCCTGTGTAGCGGTGTCACGCCGACGGCATGTCAACGTTGAGGTCGCCCAGCGCTTGTGCGGGTCCAGAACTGGGATCCACATGCCTGAGTGTGCGATTCCCCAGCCCCTATATATACCCCAGGCTGCTGGCTGGCTGTCCACCTCCAGGTTTGACTGTCGCAGGTGTTTCTGACAGGGCCCCTGTGTGTGAGACACCAAGCCCACGTTTCCTTTCATCCCACCGGGGGGGCGACAGACGCTCACACACACACACACACCCACCCACCCACCCACCCACCCACCCACACACCCACACACACACACACACACACACACACACACACACACACACACACACACACACACACACACACACCCATCGCTCCATCCCTTCTGCACCATCACTACCGTGTGGGACAGATTCCCTGTCTGGCGTTGAGATGTGACACTCCACACACTGACGCACACGCACACACCGCCACCTCGCCTGCATAGGAATACAAACTCCCATGGGGACACATGAACCGACACGCTGACTCACGCACAGACACACAGACACACACTAACGCACATAAGTACAAGGAAACTTAAACACGCACACTCATGCAAGCGCGCACACAACACACACACACACACACACGCAAACACACACACACAAACCGACACACACACACACACACAAACATTCAAACACAGGTACACAAACATACGCACACACGGGAGAGTTTGGCGTGGGGGTCAGCACCGCCCCACCCATTCCTTGTTTTGGTCTCTTCCTCTTTCTCCCAGTCTCTCTCATCTCCTCGTCTTCTGAGGGGAGCACGGCGTCTGACTCTGCCTCCTCCCGCTCCTTCACCCTTTCATCCGTCCATCCTCTGTGTGGAGGTCCCTTTTAAAGGCCCCTCCCTTCCCGTCTCCCCCCCAGGCCAAAATAACTCTCCCCTCTTTCTCTCTCTCTCCCTCTGTGCTCTCATCGTGTTAAGAGTGTGAGGAGAGAGCGAGAGAGAGGTGGAGAGCGAGAGAGAGAGTGAGAGAGAGAGAGAGAGAGAGAGGTTGAGAGAGAGAGTTGGAAAGGGGGGGGTCTCTCCCAGTGAACGGGGGTGGAGGTGTTAGAAGCAGATGAAGGCGTAGCTCCCAGCGTTTCTTCGTTCTCCGCTCTTCTCAGAAGAAGATTTGTCAAGCTTTCCCAGGCAGCTGCCTGTCAGCACACACTCCCACACACACACACGGTGTCGGTAATGCGGGTGTATTGTGTGTGCGTCTGTGCGTGTCGGAGATTATGCCTGTGTATTTTATGAAGTTCTATGGGGTTCTGGCGTTGAGAATGTGTTACGCGTGTGCGCACAAATGCAATGTGTTTCTGGATGTTTGCGTGTCTATGGTTTTTTAAATGATATTGTGTGCGTGTGTGTGTGCATGGGTGTGTGAGTGTGTCTGTGTGTGTGGTGTGTGTGTGTGTGATTGTGTGTGTGTGTGTGTGTGTGATAGGGCGGGGGGCTTGCATCTGGGTGGGTGGGCCGGTGTGTATTAGTTAGTCGCGTCTCCATCCATTCCTATCCTCCCCTCTGCGTGAAGCAGCCGTGCAGATGATTGTG
Source organism: Pollachius pollachius (assembly GCF_949987615.1). Lineage (NCBI taxonomy): Eukaryota > Metazoa > Chordata > Actinopteri > Gadiformes > Gadidae > Pollachius > Pollachius pollachius. Next base: position 5,098,791 of record NC_136944.1, read on the forward strand.
TGTGGACGTGCCTTAGATCCGCTGTAATGGACTTCAGAAAACACGACCCTCTTTGTTATCTAACGTTACCCCTTTATCCCATGTCCCCATCGCCATAGCGACTAGATTAGGTGTATTTAGCGTGTTCCCATGACGAACGAACATGGGTGTTGTCAGTGCGTGTCGGGTAAAGTGATCTGATAATCAAAGAAAATACACAGATGTAGATTGTGAGTAAACATGGCTGCTTCCCGATCTGCTACGACTCCTATTTACATTATTTTATTTAGGTTATTTAGCTGACACTTTTGTCCAAGGTGACTTGCAACCATTCGCACACACATTCACACACCGACGGAGTGTGTGACAGAGTCACACACGGCGACAGCCAGCTCATCGGGAGCGGTTAGGGTTAGGTGTCTAGATCGGGGACACCTCGACACTCCGGTGGGGGGACTACCTACCTTCCTGTTACAAGTCACCCTGCTCTACCTCCTGAGCCACTGCCGCCTGCAACATCCCATGCAACACGATGTTACACAAAGTGACCGGGTTTGTGAGGAGCTCGGAGCCTTGCAGTTCCAGGTAGATGGCAGACATTGGGGACTGGAACCCAGAACCAATCGGCCACAAAGCCCCGACCCTAACAACCAGAGTCGAGACCTGGTCCTGATGCGATAACAGGATGAACCCCAGAGCGGGCTTGCTCTCCAGAAAACGTGCTAAGCTGCGTAGCACGGGGTTTATCAGAGTGCGCTAGCACGGGTCATCGTTCATGTCATCAGATTAGCGCTACCTTTTGGGCGGGTTTGTTTCCCCGACATCTGGAGGTATCCGTGCTAGTCAGCGCACCGGTTCCCAGCAGCCCCGGCGGCCATGTGTATACGCTAAGACGGAGAAAATGTTAAAGATGGATTCCTTCGGATTAGACCTGCAGGTGCACGAGAAAAGGTGCGCACTGGCCGCGGCGAGCCTCCTCCTCCTCCTTCTGTCTTGGCAGCTAATTAGATTAGGCGCTGATTAAAGGCAGCCTAATGCAGTCAGACCTACGGCATGCTAATGTAATAAAATCACTTACAGCTAAAACGGGTTAGCTTAATTGGCAGGAGGCATGATGCTAGGATTTGCATTACATTATTTATTTGCTTAGCAGATGCCCTCACACCGCGCAATTCCATTATACACATTAGCCATTTACGCAACCAATTTAGCCCCGGCGCTACTTTCAAGGATAGTGCACAACAAGTGGTGTCGTCCCCCAACCTCTCACCCCCCCAGTCACAAACACACACACACACACACACACACACACACACACACACACACACACACACACACACACAAACACACACACTTCCATCCATTTACACATTTGTACTTCCTGGAGCACCCCTCAGCAGGATCAGGAAGGGACCTCTTAAAGGGTCAGGGTGTCAGTCCACTCTGAGGTCATGGCCCCATTTGTCTCTCTTTGCCTCTCTCTCTCTCTCTCTCTCTCTCTCTCTCTCTCTCTCTCTCTCTCTCTCTCTCTGTCTCTCTCTGTCTCTCTCCCGCTCTCTCTCTCTCTCTCTCTCTCTCTCTCTCTCTCTCTCTCTCTCTCTCTCTCTCTCTCTCCCTCCTCCCCTGATGCTGATGGCGGGCCCCAGAGCGTCAGTGCTGCTGTATTGAACAACACACGTCGTCCCCCGTCCGTCCACTGAAAGTCAAGCGTAATTGCCTGGCTCCATTAGCTCTGAGACCCACCAGATGGTCCTCCCCCCTCTCTCTCCCCCCTCTCTCCCACCCTCTCACCCTCAACCCACAAATGGCGTGGGCATCCACACCATTTGTGGGTGAATGGGCTTCCAAGAAAGCAAGCAAAACGAAATCGGAAGAGACGGGCCGTGGTGTTGTGTGTGCTTGTAGATGTTGAGGCAACATGCATGTACTGTAGGTGGCAAATATTGTACACACTTATTGTATGTTGTTCGTCCTTGCACTCAAAAATAGTATAGCATATTTTAGCATCTCATCTTTTAGCAGCTAACTTTGTTGTATACAGGGAGATAACAATTGTGAATGGTTCTATGAACATCCTTACTGTACCGACATCGATATATTATTGTTTTACTTTTTTTCTGACAAATGTATTTATTGTGAGTCGCTTTGGATTAAAGCATCTGTTAAATGCCATAAATGTAAATGTAAATGTATGCAAGTGGATATGCGTGTGTGTCTGTGTGTGTGTGTGTGTGTGTGTGTGTGTGTGTGTGTGTGTGTGTGTGTGTGTGTGTGTGTGTGCGTGTGTGTGTGTGTGTGTGTTAGTTTTTGTGTATGTGTGGGAGTTTGTGTTTGTTTGCATTGATCGGAATAAAGACAGCTTAGTTCGGAACGTTTATTCCACATTGGGAAACGGCTTCCGTGCCGGACACCACACCGCCCTCGCCGGTTAATCCGACGTCTGGATCCTTGGACACGGTCAGCGTTCCCGCCTGGCGGCTAACCTCATTACAGGGGCGGGACACCACCAGACGCTACACTTAAATGAATGAGTTCCCCCCCGCGGCCAGCCCACTTCCTGTCAGCCTCCAGACACACAGTGACATACAACAACACGGAGCACAATGCTACGTGGGATCGGTGCTGCGATCGATCTGTGATCGGTAACAGAAACCCACTTTTCGCTCATCGGGCCGGCCGTACTTTTCTAACGGACGTGTTTTGGGAAGGTATGTTTTGAAGGTGTATTTGGACCGTAATTTCGGAAGGTATATTCGCAATGTATTTTCGGAGCGTTCTGTCAGAACGTATTTTCGGGCCGTTTATTTGGAACGTATTTCCGGATCGATTTTTTCGGTCGAAGTCGACTTCCCGCGTTCATCGCCGCCGTCCTTAAAATGAAAACAATCAGCCTGCACCTCCAGGCTATCCATGAGAAGCGGGACCCCTCGGGGGGTTACACTTGGCCCCCCCGACATCCGATCTGCTGTGCATTTAATACGTCTCCCCCCCGGTCCGCAGGCCCTGGCCGTCCGCCAGTCCGGCTTTTGATTGGAATTGAATGCACGGTCATTATCCCTGATACAAATCGATACACGTCCCAAAATCTGCCACAGCACATTTTGGAGGCTTACTATTACTCATGTGGCGCAGGCTGACCTGGGAGTGGGCCTGGGGCGCCGGGGGGCCGCTAGTTATAGAGGGCCGGCAACTCTCACTCTGGGAACGGCGGGATTAGTGCGAAATCCTCGACAACAAATCACATAAGAGCCACTCAGCCTTAATCATATTACGCTCCCTAAGTAAGAAGTTTTGTGCGGAACCCACCCTTCCTCCTTCCTCCCCTCCTCCCTCCCCCATCGACCCTCCCCATAGACCCTCCCAGCCTCCCTAGGCTGTCTGGCTAACTTTGCATGGCCTCAACCCAACCAGGACGGACATGTTTTTTGTTAATGCTGTCAGTAGATGAGAAGCGACCAGAAGAATGGAGCTGGTGTCCGGGCTCGGGAACCACCCAGAATAACTCCCTGTCTGAGCAGAGTGAAGTGGAGTCATATCTCTCCGTATCAGCCTGTTATCTCGATTCTACATTTACATTTACATTAAGGGCATTTGGCAAATGCTTTTATCCAAAGCGGCCTACAATAATTCCATTTTTCAGAAGAAAGAGAAACAATATATCTCTGTCTGTACAGTAAGAATGTTCGTAGAACCAAGTGCCACGCACTAACAATTGCTAAGTTAACCCGTTCCCCGTATACAACAAAGATAGCTAGGATAAGATGCTGATGCTGATGAAGTACTGTTTGTAAGTGCCAGGACGTACAATGTACATCAGGTGTGTCAGAGGGGGTTTGGGGGGGGGGGGGGGGGGTAAGGGGGGAGGCTATGCAGAGTCTCGGTGAACTAGGTGAGCGTCCGTTTTTCGGGGGGAACTTACATCCCTTGCCCCCTGGATACGTGCCTGGTGGTTTGCAACAGGGTCGTTCCTCCTCTCTGTTTAAAGTCCATCATTGCCATGGGGCATTATGTGGGACTCCCCGGCACTCAAAAGCCTGTTTGAGATGCACTGGGGGGAATGCGGACACATTGGTTTGGCATAAGGAGATTGCAGACTTAAGCAGTTGACCAAATTACCCCATATTGGATCGCCAGCAGCTCTTAACGTCCTTAATTTCTATTCAGTTTTTTCCCCTTTGTCCCCCGCCACCCGTCACCCAACCCCCTGCCCCCGCTGTTACAACAGTATTGTTTGCATTAAGGGCCTTGCTGGAGTCAATGGAGCTGTTTTCAATTAGTTTTCAAAGTGTTTATCCCATTAAAGGTAATGACTTATTGATTTAAAGACAGCGGCGCTTTTGGTGTGAAACGCACTGCTATTATGACTCCCCCCCATCCCCTCAACCAGACACACACACACACACACATACACACGCACACACACAAGCGCACAAACTCTCACACAAATGCTCACATACACGTACAACTCCCCGTCTACCTCTCAGACACATGCACGCATGCATGAACTCACTCTCACACACATACACACTAGATTGCACGTACACACACGCTATCTCTCTCTCTCTCTCTATCTTAGAAACACAACCACCCACCCACCCTCACACACACACACACACACACACACACACACACACACACACACACACACACACACACACACACACCCACACCGAACCTCAATCATCCCTTCAGTATTGTTTTAGCACCACATCCCCAGGTCATTATTGACTGGCATAAGTCACTAATCATGTGTGTGTGCTTGCGTACGTGGGTGCGTGCCCCTGTGTGTGTTTGTTTGTGTGCGTATGTGCGCGCCTGTGTGTGTGCGTGCCGTTGTGTGTGTGTTTGTATGGCTGCCCATGTGTATATGTGTGTGTGTGTGTGTGTGTGTGTGTTCGCTGGCCTGTGTATGTGTGTGTGTGTGTGTATTTGTGTGTGTGTGTGTTCGCTGGCCCGCCGCCAGCCATATCAGCGTGGCTCCGGCGGTCCTCAGCCAGGCGGGGCCCGTCCAGTGTGGTAGTGTCCCCTCAGCGGCCCCCGGCAGCCGCAGTGCAGAGGAGGTGATGTAGGGGCCCCCGCTGGAAGCTAATGGGCCCCGCGTGCTCCCCACCGGGGACACGTTTGCCATGCAGCCATATGGCCCTCTTCCTCTTCTTCCTCTTCTTCCTCCTCCCCCTCCTCCTCCTCCTCTTCCTCCTCCTCCTCCTCGTATTCCCAGTCCTCCCCCTCCTCTTCCTCCCCCTTATTCTCATCCTGGTCCTCCCCCTCCTCCTCCTCCTCCTCCACCTGGTCGTCCTCCTCCTCCTCCTCCTCCTCCTCCTCCTCCTCCCCCTCCTCGCCCCCTCCCCCTCCCCCTCCTGCTCCAGTCATCCCTCACTGTTGTCGTCGGGCGACCCAGGAGGGATGCTCTGCTGTGCTCCACCCCCCAATCACACGATCCGTCCTTCTTTTTACTCTCTCTCTCTCTCTCTCTCTCTCTCTCACGCACACTTACACTCTGCATCGATCAGCCACACTTTTTTACTCTCACTCTTCTCTCTCTCTCTCTCTCTCTCTCTCTTTCTCTCTCACTCTCTCTCTCTCTCTATTTTTCTCTATTTCTCTCTCTCCCTCTCTCACGCACACAATACTCTACCACTATCGCCCGTTTCCACTCCCTCTCTGTTTCACACTCTTATTTGATCTATGTCTCTATTTCTCTCTCTCTCTTTCTCACTTTCCCTCTCTCTGCCTCTCTCTCTCTCACTCTCTTTTAGCCTTGATCTACCAATATTTTCCTCTCCATCGCTCTGTCACACACACACTCCCCTCTCTCTTCCTCTCCCTCGCCTCTCTCTCTCTCCCTCCCTCTCTGATCCACCTCTCTTTGCAGCGCTCTCCTCTCCCCACCTCCCCTCTTCTCCTCTGTTCTCTCTAACCTCTCCCTTTTTACCCTCCCGTTTTTGCCTACATGCATGTTTTTACCTTATTTAATTGTTTTTGTCATTGGAGGTCGCCCTCTGATGTTAAATGGTCTGTTCTCGGGGTGTGTGGTGGGTGCGGGGGGGAGGCTGCTGTGGCCCTTCTAAAGCCAGGCAGCAGGGGGCCCGAGGTGGACTTGTTGTGTGTGTTTTTACCCTTGGCACAACTTTGGATGGCGGTGCGGCCGGCGCGGCGGCACCGTAATGCGTTCCCCGCTGAGATAATTGACTCTGCTTATAACTCATCATCGCCGCGCGCTCTCACGCGCTAATAAAGTGCGCTTCCTAAATATCATCAACAAAACGCGGTTAGAGGGCAACAACGGGACGCCGCAGCGGTCGGCGTTCCAGCTAAATGTTCCCTCCCGTCCTTTTTCGCGCCGGGCTAATAAATCTTCCCATATCAAAGCCGGTTCCCAGCTCAATATCACTCACTAGCTGCTAATCTGGTTTGGGGCCCGGTGATATATGATTGTTGTGTAGGTATCTTTGGCGGCGTTAGCTAAGAGCTACCAGGGCCAGGAGGAGCAGTTGGCAGCGCATGCGCTAACATAAGTTTTACACATCGGATGAGGACATGGAGGTGGGGGGAATAGTGCAACATTAGCCATAATTCTGCCTTGAAACCGAATTTTACAGGTTTTACTCACGCAACGTCGAATCCAAAACCTTTGCGAGTCATATTTACGAATCTCCAAGCTAATTTAGAAGTTTTTTTTTGTTCCTGTTTTTCCCGAAGTTCCAATTAAACCGAACTTAAGTACTGCGAGTGACTTTTATTATTTGTATTGACACATGATTGACAGGTCACTGCAGCCAATCAGCGGCACCGGTTGTCTTAATTCTGTCAAAACATCGGAAAACACTAGCCGTCTGTTCGTCTTCCGGTGACACGCAATTACAGAGACGCTTGAGTTCTGTCTGCTATTAAACATAAATAAAAGGGGAAGGGGGGGTGGCGCGTTTCGCTGGGTGGGCCGCGTGATTGACAGGATGTAAACCAGCGGCCCCGTGTTGTGATCGTTTTGTTTATTACTCTTTTGTCCTCGGCGGTAATTATTTTCCACTTTGTCGTGCCCGACCAATAATGAATGCCAACAAATAATTAAAACTCCATGCATCTGGACGCTCCCACTTTTAATGGAAGCCTTACAAACTCACACACCATTATGTTTATATATGGTGATGTAGTCGCATGGGAATGTGTAGTAATATAGTAAAGTAATGTGGATGCTATATGGATGAGATCCAAGGTACTGCAGGTATCGTTGAACGAGAGGCCCTGACCCGTGCCTGCTAGTCTAAACACATCCAAAATGCAAATTCACCCAAAAAATAATAATTCACGTACGTTTTTCATCGAGCAAATTGTCGGCTAAACAACTCGCTAGTGACCAGAATCGCAAGATGATGCATTAGATGAAGCGTGCAACGTGACGAAGGCGAGCCCCTCTATCGAGAGGATTATATACTGGTCAAAGACACCTGTGACTGAACCGTGTTGACGTGCCAGTCCTTTCCCTCTGTTATAGCTCATCGCAGCATCCCTCTGGGGAGCAGGCCGTGGGGGGGGGGGTGATGATGATGAGGATGAGGATGAGGAGGGCGAGACTGAGGGATCAACCTGTTGTTGTTTTTTCCCGCTGGCCCACTAGACGTGGAGTTCAAGGCATGCAGATTGAGTTCCTTACACCATCACTGCTTACAGCAGGCATCCCGGAATCCCTCTGGTGCACTGATGGTTTGCATACCCGACAAACGGATTCTAGCCGGAATAGCAAAGTTTGTTGATCCGGGAGCAGACATTTCAAACTTGCACGCGATCGATAAGCTAAAATAAATTAGATAAAACACAAACAACGCACAACATTTATTTGTTGGTAGTCCTGTTTCATGGCTGGGCTCGGTTTTGATGGATGGATCGAAGCTGGGAGTGAAAGTGAATTTAACAGAGTAGGGTGTGAGCGCGGGTCTGTGCAGGGCTGTGCTCCGGTGTCCGGCTGTCCGTCTGTCTGGACGCTGCGGTGACGTAATGTAATTCACACCATTTCACTGTGTGTGTGTGTGTGTGTGTGTGTGTGTGTGTGTGTGTGTGTGTGTGTGTGTGTGTGTGTGTGTGTGTGTGTGTGTGTGTGTGTGTGTGTGTGTGTGTGTGTGTGTGTGTGTGTGTGTGTGTGTGCGCGTGGGTGTGGGTGGGAGTGCCCGCCTGCCTTTCCCTGGGCTTTTTGTTTGAACTGGTAAACAGAGCACCGTGATTATTCTCCATAGTCTTCTTACAATGTGCTGAATGGCTCTCATTAGTTATTGTCACATTAGAGGCGCTGGATTAGATGAGGGAAGAAGGAGAAGTGAGGTAATGAAAGCAATTACTCAGTAGTTACCTGTATGAGTCCCTTTTTCCCTCTTACTTTCTATGCTTCCGCGATGACTGCATCGCACACAAAATGCATCTACCTGTATCTCGCTGCATCCCTGTCCAGCTCCCTCTCTCTCTTTACTATGCTATATATCTCGCTCCGTCTCTCTCTTTCTCTCTCCCGCTCGCGCTGCTACACAGAGTCACACTGCTTAGATCGTACGAAATGAAACTTCACGTGCTACACAAAGTGTAGGACGGAGAAGGAGGAGAAGGAGGAGAAGGAGGAGAGGGAGGAGAGGGAGGAGAAGGAGGAGAAGTAGGAGGAGGAGAGGGAGGAGAGGGAGGAGAGGGAGGAGAAGGAGGAGAAGGAGGAGAGGGAGGAGAGGGAGGAGAGGGAGGAGAAGGACGAGAAGAAGGAGAAGGAGGAGAGGGAGGAGAGGGAGGAGAAGGAAGAGAAGGAGGAGAAGGAGGAGAGGGAGGAGAGGGAGGAGGGGGAGGAGAAGGAGGAGAGGGAGGAGAGGGAGGAAAGAGGGAGGAGAAGGAGGAGAAGGAGGAGAGGGAGGAGAGGGAGGAGAAGGAGGAGAAGTAGGAGGAGGAGAGGGAGGACAGGGAGGAGAGGGAGGAGGGGGAGGAGAGGGAGGACAGTACGAGAGGCGCTGCTGCCGTCTTTTGTGTGCAAACTGCAAAAACAGTGATGCGTGGCTGTGATTGAATGCTTAGGCAGCACACCTGCTCTGCTGGTGATGTGTCCCCCCCTCCCCCCACCTCTGTCCCCCCTCTCCGTCCTCCCTCTGTCCCCTCTCGCGCTCCTGCAAGGAACATGAGCATATGGCCCTTCTTCCTTCTTGTCATCTTCCTCCAATTCACCATCTTCTTATTCATCTCCTTCCTCGTGTCCTCGCTCCACCTCCGCCTCCACCTTCCTCATGGTCTCCGTGGTTTGGGCTGTTGATCCACTCCTCCTCCTGCTCCTCCTCCTCCTGCCCCTCCTCCTCCTTATCCTCCTCCGCCTCCTCCTCCTCCTTTTCCTGCTCCTCCTCCTCCTCCTTATCCTCCTCTGCCTCCTCCTCTTCCTCCTCCCCCTCCTCCTCCTCATCCTCCTTCGCCTCCTCCTCTTTCTCCTCCTCTCCTCCTCCTCATCCTCCTCTTCCTCCTCCCCCTCCTCCTCCGCCTCCTACTCTTCCTCCACCTCTTCCTTCTCCTCTTCCTCCACCTCTTCCTCCTTCTCATCCTCTTCCTCCTCCACCTCCGCCACCTCCTCCTCCGCCTCCTCCTCTTCCTCCACCTCCGCCTCCTCCTCATCCTCCACCTCCTCCTCCTCCTCCTCCTCCTCCTCCGCCTCCTCCACCTCCTCCTCCTCCTCCTCCTCCTCCTCCTCCACCAGGCTCCACCTGTGCGTCTCACAGGGAGGATGCAGTGTCACCAGCACACTGCTCCCCTCACGAGAGCAGGATGGGGGCGTCCTGGACCGCCCCCATCCTGCTGGCCCGGTCCGCTCTGCGCCGCTCAGACCCAAACAGCTGGGGTCCATAATTGTCTCCGCTAGCCTGCCGCTGCTATCTGTTATTCAGTAGTTCACTCAGGGTGAGGGTGGCTGTGGAACTCTGCCCGTCACGTTTCTTTCTCTTCTCCAGTAGAGATGCTTGAAGTGGATTTCAGGTTGGCTCGGATCAGGCTGGAAACAAATATTTTAGGGTTGGTGTTGTTTTAGAATATGTTCAGTGTTTTATATTATCTATTTAGTGTGTTGTTATCGATTATGAGTGTAGGTGTGTGTGTGTGTGTGTGTGTTTGTGTGACATATATCTCTGTTTTAGGATGAGCGCATGATAAGGTGTGAGGTGTTTGTCTGTGTGTGAGTATGTTGGTATGTGTGTGTCTGTGTGTGAGTGTGTGAGTGTGTGTGTGTGTGTGTGTGTGTGTGTGTGAGTGTGTGTGTGTGTGTTCGTGTGTGTGTGTGTGTGTGTGTGTGTGTGTTTCCATGTGTATAGAGGGGGGGAATGGTTATTAAGGCCTATGAGGGTTTAGGGACCTGGGAAGCCCTCTGCGCTCTGTCCCTGTGATTGGTTTAGCTGCTCGGAAGCAACACCTGCCTGGCTGAGGCCTCCAGATGGTTAGCCAATCTAAACGCAGTCTCTCCCCTGTCTGTCCCCGCACTGTGAATACAGCTCTCTGGTGCTCCTCCCAGGCCCTCCACCTCCCAACTCCGCCTTGGGAAGAGAGGGAAGGAGAGGGGAAGGGATAGGTGGATTTAGGCATAGAGCGACATAAGAGTGACAAAGAGATACATAGGGATAGAGAGGGTGGGCGAGAGAGAGAGAGAGAGAGAGAGAGAGAGAGAGAGAGAGAGTTAGACATAGAATGAGATAAGATATATATTGAGATACATAGGGATAGGGAGGGAAGATGAGAGAGATAGAATGAAAGAAAGAGAAAGAGAGAGAGAGAGAGAGATGGGAACTGGTAAAGTCTGATACATGCGTACATGTTTACAGGATTAGAGACGACTCATCCTGTAGAAGCCCCACTAATTACAGCGAGCTAGCAAGAAGGATGCCAGCAACTTAGAGAGAGCGATAAAAAAGAAAGAGAAAACAAATATTCAATTTCCGTCAACATCGGAGGAGTGCTCACTATTCTATTATGCTCAGTGGTAATTGGTTAAAAATCCCATTTCCTGTGTTGTTTCCAGAAATAATCATATTTTTCTTGCGTGTGTGTGGATGTAATCCATATCGCCAGACCAATAAAGTGTATATTTTTTTAACAGGTGTGTGAGTGTTCAGGGGGAACTCTCCGGGGCACACTCGGCAGTGGCGTGACATGGATGCAATATTAATTCTGTGAGAATATATATTCAGTACGTATATGTTATGTATAAACGTCCTGCGGTTGAGGTCAATGTGTTAACATGTGGAACATGCAGTCTTTTCTACGTACTCGCTCTATTCCCCGTACCGCCCTCCAGAGAGAGAGAGAGAGAGAGAGAGAGAGAGAGGGACACTCAATTAATACGTTCACCCGAACCGACCTGATTTATTCCACTGCAATAATTGCAATTAATGAATTACCGATGCACTCGTGGTAATTAATGATTAATAATTAATTCATTAAACAAATAGTAATTACTCCAGTTTGATCTGCCGTAATGCCGCTGCTGTAGCTCTGACAAATCTGCACAGTGACTTTTTCTCCTCAGTTCCAAACGAGCCTGTTCTTAACATTAGCCGCGCGGAGAGGGAGCGGCTCGGAGCTAATGAGGGCCCGTTAGCATGCGGGGACATTAGCATGCCTAAGTAAGTGCAGGAGCCGGCTTTGATGGCGGCCCCTGGCCCCGTGTTGATGGGGGGGGCTTGGTGGCGTCCCACGTGTCTTACTAAGTGGCTCATTCGTGGGCTCCTGGGGACACATGTATTTTTAACTCTCTTCCGGCTGCATTAAAGGAGCCATATTATACATGTATATATATATATATATATTAGTAAAAATATTATATATAGGTGCACTTATCCCGGGCGTGAGACTGCGCGTGTGATGGCAGGAGGATCTGTGTGTGCATTACGAGCTGCATAATTAGCCAGGGCGTCATTATGTGATGAATTTTGTAAAGTGTGAGGAGCGGGTTCTATAGAGGCCGTCAGCCTCGTGCGCTCTGGCTGTCAGCTGCAAGGTTCCCCATCACGCCTGAAGATGTGTGAGGAGTGTGTAGCTTTATTTTCACATGTGTGTACGCTGTGTACGTTTTGGATAGCGTGGGTGTGTGTGTGTATGACGTCTATATGTTTGCATATATGTACGCATGTATTAGGCATGTGTGTGGTTGTGTGTATATAGTGTGTAAATAGTCGGTTTGTGTGCTTGAATGTGTGTGTGTGTGTGTGTGTGTGTGTGTGTGTGTGTGTGTGTGTGTGTGTGTGTGTGTATTTGTATATGTGCTCACCCCAGTGGCCCAGCATAGAGAGGAGTGTGATCCCTGCTAGTGGGGATTTGTGTTTGTGTGTGTGTGTGTGTGTGTGTGTGTGTGTGTGGTGGGGGGGTGCTCTGGTGAGCGTCTCATTAGACCAAGCTCACTCACTGTGGAGAGAGAGAGAGAGAGAGAGAGAAAGGGGAGAGAGTGAGAGCGACATAGAGATAGACATGGAGTCAAAGAAAGCCAGCGTGTTGTCTTCCAGAGGCCGGTTGACTGGCAGCTCTCCAACACAACTAATTCCTGGGTCACAGGACCAGGAAGTACCCACCAGGACCGTATGAGGTCATCCTGCACACAGGTCTACCCACGTGCACTTACACAGAGCTGCTTGTGGAATGCGTGTTGCATGCTAAGGTACACAACGTATACACCCGCTTTGTGCATTGTAGCATTGTATCTGCTTTGCATTCTGGGCACACATTCTGTGCTTTGTATAGACGCGTTTGAAGCTTTGTGTGATTCTCAACATTTAACACACACTTTCTATGCATTCTACACACAGATGATCTTCCTACTCCCCCCTCACTCTCCCACTTGCATATACTAGCCTGCTTTTGTGTATGGGTATGTGTGTGTAAGACTGTGCCTGCGTGTGTGTGTACGTGTGTGTGTGTGTGTGTGTGTGTGTGTGTGTGTGTGTGTGCATGTGTGTGACTGCGCCCACGTTGGTGGGTGTATTTCCCATGTGTTTGTGTGTGGTGTGTGCGAGGGCGTTGCGTTGTGTGTGGAGTCGTTTGTGGACTGTTGAGGAGTGCGTAGCCTGAACAGATGAGCGCTTACTCTCACCACGAACAATGGCTCCTTGGCAATTAGTCTGTCTCACACGGGTCCACGCCGCCTAGCCCTCCTCGTCCCCCCCCTGTCCTCTCTATTCCCCCCCCTCCCCCCTCTCCGCTCTCCTCGAAGCACATCCTCACCTCTCTCCTCTCTTCTCTTGTTTCCACTACGTCCGTGATCCCTCCTGTCCTTTGCTCTCCTCTCCCTCCTTTTCCTCGCCACTACTTTGCCCTCTCCTCTCCCCTCCTCTCCTCTTTCCTCCCTTCTCCACCGGTCCACTACTCTGATCCCCTCTCCCCTCCTCTCCTCCTCTCCTCTCCCTCCTTCTCCTCTCAACTACTACCCTCTCTCCTCTCCCTCCTTCCCCTCTCTCTCCCCGGCCCCCCTCCCTCTCTCCTCTCCCCTCCCTCCCCCTCTCTCTCCCCGGCCCCCCTCCCTCTCTCCTCTCCCCTCCCTCCCCCTCTCTCTCCCCGGCCCCCCTCCCTCTCTCCTCTCCCCTCCTTCCCCTCTCTCTCCCCGGCCCCCCTCCCTCTCTCCTCTCCCCTCCTTCCCCTCTCTCTCCCGGCCCCCCTCCCTCTCTCCTCTCTCCCTCCACTGTGTCAGAGTGGGCGTGTTGCTATGAACTGCTGTCAACCAGAGGAGCAAATACCATTTGCTCCCATCAAGTGTCATGGCTTCTAAAGTACCTTTCTGTGTGCGTGCGTGTGTGTGTGGTTTGTGTGTGTGTGTGTGTGTGTGTGTGTATGTGTGTGTGTGTGTGTGCGTGTGTGTGTGTTTGAATGTATTTACCTGTGTGTGTGTGTGTGTGTGGGTGTGTAAGTGTGTCTTGGTATTTGTGTATGTCTGTGTATGTGTGTGTTTATGTGTGTGTGTTTGACTGTGTGTACGTGTATGTTTGTGACTGTGACGTGCTTGCATGTGTGTGTGTGTGTGTATGTATCTATGATTATGGCAGTTGCATTCATGTAAATATCTGAAGCAATTAGCTTGCCGTGATGAATAGATCTGGCTAAAGATGATCCTCTCCTCCAGCAGTTGCCATGGTGATGACCAGGTACTATCAATGGTGGTTGTTGTGTTGTCTTATGTGTTGGTTTGAACGCCCATACATTCTCTCTCTATATCCCTCTTTATCTATTGCCATCTTCTCTTTCTCTTTATCCTCACCCCTCTCTTTCCATATCCCTCTCTCTCTCTCTCTCTCTCTCTCTCTCTCTCTCTCTCTCTCCCTCTCTCTCTCTCTCTCTCTCTCTCTCTCCACATGCGGACGATTAGCCCCAGACGGGCCAGATAATTAGCCAGATTGCGACACATTTTTGGACGCCCCCTCAGACCGTGGCGACGATGATGATGATGAGGATGATGATGATGATGATGGTGGGATTACCTCATTGAACGGCCAGCGGGGCGATAGATTGGCTCGCCGGGGGAGACGTCCATTCCGGTTAATGGCGTGGTCTCATCTGCCGCTAATGGCCGCAGGAATGCGTCCAGCGGCGGCTAGTGGCTAGCGGCTAGCGGCTAGCCTTCCCCCTGCTCACTTAGTGGCGAGAAGGGGGCGGGGCTTGTGTTTTTACAGCACTCGTTTGGTTTCCGTCGGAGAGAAACCCGTTTAACCAAAACATTGTCATTGTTATTCATCTTAATTCCCGGCGACTCGCTTGGTATCAGACGAGGAGGCATTAAGAGTCATCGTGTGGAAAACCGCCATTTTACCTCTCGCCAGCGGCCGAGACGCCATTCAGAGAGGCCGTGTCTGTGTGTGTCTGTGTTTGTGTGTATGTGTGCGCGTGTGGGAGTGCACAATATAAGGCGAGCTTCCCCGAGTTGTCCGTTTCGTCAAGGAAATAATCTTTTTACAGTGATGTTGTGAGTCCCTCGGAGTGCCATTGAGTTGAGGAACAGGCGTAACGGCCAGGAATGAGGACACACACGCGCGCACACACACACACACACACACACACACACACACACACACACACACACAGACACTCCTCCAGTCACACCTCGCTGAGGTAGCGAGGGACTTAATGCAGGGTTATGAAGACGGTTGGCAGCATGGGATGCTGGGATGCTTATATACATCACCGTGATGGCGTCTGAGTGACGGAAGCTGTACATGACAGTAAACCCCCAGCACATGCCTCCTCTCTCCTCTCCTTCTTCTCTCCTGCTCCTCTCCCGCTCCTCTCCTGCTCCTCTCCTGCTCCTCTCCTTCTCTCCTGCTCCTCTCCTTCTTCTCTCCTCTCCTTCTTCTCTCCTGCTCCTCTCCCGCTCCTCTCCTGCTCCTCTCCTTCTCTCCTGCTCCTCTCCTTCTTCTCTCCTCTCCTTCTTCTCTCCTGCTCCTCTCCCGCTCCTCTCCTGCTCCTCTTCTTCTCTCCTGCTCCTCTCTCCTCTCCTGCTCCTCTCTCCTCTCCTGCTCCTCTCTCCTCTCCTTCTTCTCTCGGGCTCCTCTCTCCTCTCCTGCTCCTCTCTCCTCTCCTTCTTCTCTCCTGCTCCTCTCCTGCTCCTCTCTCCTCTCCTGCTCCTCTCTCCTCTCCTGCTCCTCTGTCCTCTCCTTCTTCTCTCCTGCTCCTCTCTCCTCTCCTGCTCCTCTCTCCTCTCCTGCTCCTCTCTCCTCCCCTGCTCCTCTCTCCTCTCCTTCTTCTCTCCGACTCCTCTCTTCTATCCGGCTCCTCCACTGCTCCTCAGAGACTCCTGAAGAGAGGAACCAGAAAAGGGGCTGATACAGCTGGGCCCCCCCTCTCTCTGATTGGCCCCGCACCCCTGTTATAGTGTGTGTGTGTGTGTGTGTGTGTGTGTGTGTATGTGTGTGTGTGTGTGTGTGTTTGTGTGTGTGTATGTGTGTGTGTATGTGTATGGATGTGTTTGTGAATGCGTTTGTTTGTGTATGTTTGGATGTGTTTGTGTCCCTATTTATGTGTTTGTGTATATAATTTGTGTTTTATGTATGTATGCGTGTGGGTTTGTTTGTGTGGGTGTTCTTGGGTTTGAGTGTGTGTGTGTGTGTGTGTGTGTGTGTGTAGGACTGTGGCCCGGCGAGCAGGGTGTTTACATGGTGTAAAGTGTACAGCTGCTGGCTCACAGTGAACCACTTTGAGAAGCACTTACAGAGCCTGTTTGGCTAAGCAGCAGAGTCAGAGCAGCTTCCTCATCCAAACTATTGTCAACCCGGAAGGGACCGAGAGGGATTGCTGTAGGGGACGGGGGTGTCTGGAGGATCTGTGAGTGTGTGTGTGTGTGTGTGTGTGTGTGTGTTTATCTGTTTTTAGTACCGTTCTAATTATATGTCGCACAATGTGCATGAATGTGTGAAAGTAAGTGTGAGTGTGTGTGTGTTTATGGTTGTGCATGTGTCCCTGTGTGTATGTGTGTGTGTGTCTCCGTCTGTCCCTTACAGTGTGTGTGTCTGTGTGTGTGCGTGTGTGGTATTTTTGTCTTAGTGAGAGAGTGTGTTTGTTTGTAAAAAAGTGTCTGTAACTTTGACAGTTTGTGTGTGAATGTGTGTAACTTCAAGCTTGTGTGTATGTATTTGTACGTACAGCGTATGTGTTTGTTTGTGTTTGCCTGTATGTATGTATGTACATGTGTGTGTAAACAGTGAATGTCTGTGGATGTCTGCGTGCGTGTGCTCGCTCCCTGATGCACTTTAATCCTCACCCTCCTTCGCCGGGCTAACTTTGTGCGACATTAGTATTCTCCACATGCTGTCGAGGTCATGACATCTCCCCCGTCCCCCATGCCTCCCGCCCCCCCCCCCCCCCCCCCCCCCGACTCCCCCACGCGGTCTGCCGTCGCCGCCTCCCGCCGACCAATCGGATCTCAGCGAGGCAAATAAAAATAGATGGGCCGGTTGTGGGACGGAGGCCCCGGGGGGCGGCGGGTACACATGCTCATTTCTCTGTCCACATCCTGACGCCTGGACTGATTCCTGCCCCTCTCCGAGGGGATCGTCCTCTCCCCCCCAAACCTCCAACCACGACCCCTAACTCCCCCCTCCACCCCCACTAAACCCCTAAACCCCTAAACCCCTAATCCTCTAAACCTTCGGCCCTACAATCACACTGGTGGTTCAGTCCGGGAGAGACTGTGGTTCCCCTATGTCTCTCTCTCTCTCTCTCTCTCTCTCTCTCTCTCTCTCTCTCTATCTCCCTCTCTTTCTCTCTCTCTTCCTTCCCCCCCCCCCCCCCCCAGTCCTATATCCCTCTCTTCCTCTATGTCTATTTATCTCTGGCTACCGGCCTCTCTCCCTGAGCTTTGTCTCTCTTGCCTGCTATATGTATCTCTGCCTCCCCTCACTGCTCTCTGTGATGGGCTCCTTCTAATATTGGCTGTTGTTTAGGCCGGTGTGGATGTTGTCCGTGAGGAGGGAGGGAGGGAGGTACCACCGGACCGAGGGCAGGGATTATATGTTGTTGTGGTCGTTTGATCCAATCTTTCTCTTTGACTCCCCATCGCTGTCTCACTCACTCCCTCCATCTCTCTCTCTCTCTCTCTCTCTCTCTCTCTCTCTCTCTCTCTCTCTC
>NC_136944.1:5116561-5121561 GCF_949987615.1 Pollachius pollachius
AAGGCAAAGAGTGAGCAGCGCTGTACAGCTGAGAGGGAGGGCTTTCCCTCTCCTGGAGAGAGAGAGAGAGAGAGAGAGAGAGAGATAGAGGGAGGGAGAGAGAGAGAGAGAGATAGAGGGAGGGAGAGAGAGAGAGAGGGAGCTGCGGTTTGTAAAGCGCTCCGAGGCGACTCCTGCTTTCTGTAACGGCCGTGGCGGCTGGACCTTTCTCCTCATCCTCGCCGCTCTGCTCCTCGGCTCCGCTCCTCCTCACCTCCTCCTCCTCTTCCTCACCTCCTCCTCTCACCTGCTGCCCCCCCCCCCCGGACAACATGATGATGTACTTTTGGGTGAGTTGGGAGGGGGGCGCGGGGCAGGGGGAGGCGACTGGGGGATGAGGGAGGGAGGGAGGGGGGGCACAAGAACTGCAAAGGTTTTTTATTCAATGATTCATTCATGTTTGTGTGTGTGTGTGTATGTGGGTTTGTGGGTGTGGAACAAGCACCCAATGCTGCAGCAGACTGCCGTTGGTGTGTTTCTGTGTGTGTTGTGTGTGTGCGTGCACATGGGGTTCGAAGGGGGCAGAATCCATGTTTACATCCATGCATTTTTCATTGCGGCAAAGTCAGCTGGACTTCATACAGTTACCGCTGAGTTATCAAGACATTCCTGTTCTGATTTCCATGTGTGTGTGTCGTTTCGATATGTTTGCGTGTGTACGTTTGTATCTATTGTGTGTGCGTGCTGTCGCCCATTCATCTTTTGATCTGGTGGTATGCGACCACGGCCTGTGTTTCCATGTCAGACCAACTGAGGCTGAGGGCAACACGCATGTTTCAGTGTGATTTAAAGCCAGGAGGCAACCAGGACATTTGCAGCAGCCCTCTGAAAACATTTCAACCTATAGAACACAAGCTCAAGCATTCCTGACACTTGCTTCTTAATGGAAACCTTCAAGTCATTTATCTTCTGCTTGGACTTATCTGGTATCCTCTTGCACAAATTGCTCTTTCCTCCATCAATATTTATGCAATTTTACGCTTTGTTCCTTTAAAGTTCAAGTTCCCGGTCAAGTGTTTTCAATTTGCCAATATTTAGAGGCGTAAGTTATGGGTTAGAGTTGATTTATTTGAAGAAATCGAATTAACTGATCATCGATTGTCATTGAGATAAATGTCTGCGTTGCGTCAAATCTAGCACAATTTACTACACTTAAAATGTCATATTAATTGATAAAAAGATTGGGAGCTTTCTCAAAAATCCATAGCAGAGTTTTTGACAAAATGAATTGTATTTGGTAATATAAATATAAATATATGTTTTATTAAATCCCTTTTTTTTTTAATAAGCCTACATTTGAAAATGCAGTGCATATCCTATGTGGAATACGTTGGTATGAGCTGGTTTGAGAATTTCAAGTTCTATTAAGGTCAGTTGTTTATCTTTTATAAAAAAAATATGTAATTGACCAAGTGGTTATATCAAAAAAAATTAAAAATACAGTAAAAAGTACAGTGGAACTAGTCAATACATACTTTCTACAGAGTTTAACCTTTTCAGAAGGTTTCATACTTTGATCTAATTTATTGATTTGATAATTCTTTCTTTCTAGCAAACGACACTCTTCAAAGAACAAACTTATGGAAGGGGCCTTCCTCAAACCCATGAATGTTCTTGAAGTCTACACCTGGCTTGCGATAGGTTATATTGGTATATCTATTTACCAATATTACCAGCTTCCAAGCCAAAGTTTTAGAGTTCAATCCCCCAAACACATGAGCAAGACATTTCTTCTTATTCAACTCCCTACTAAATTCCCTGCTTGCTCCTAAATTACCCGTGTCTGAATTCACTTTGGATAAAAGCGTCTGCTAAATCCCTTCACAGTAAATAGTAACAGTATACATGTCTGCGCTAGAGATCTATAAATCTGTGCTAGCAACACCAGAGCTAGCTGGCGGTACGTCTGGGCTGGCGTTCCATCAGCTTAGACCAGATAGGGCTGATGGTATTGGTATAGCAAGGCATTAACACCGCCTGCCATGGTTAGGGGTTAGATTCCCTCAGGAGCTATACACGCTGAGGAGTGCATGCATTTGTGGTATTGCGAGAAGCTATGGATAAAAGCATGTACAAATTCAATTATTTATCAAACATCGTCGTTCATTCATAAAGATTTAGACATGACCACGGGTGTGTGGGTGTGTGTGTGTGTGTGTGTGTGTGTGTGTGTGTGTGTGTGTGTGTGTGTGTGTGTGTGTGCATGCGCGTATGTATAACTGTGTATATCCATCCGTCTACCAGCGTGTGCACATGTTCATGCATATGTCAATATCCATACCATGCATATGTCGATATCCATGCCTTTGAGTATCAATATCTTTTATATCTATACTAGTTGAGGTGCGAAGTTGTGTGTGTGCGTGCGTGCGTGTGTGAGCGTGTGTGTGTGTGTGTGTGTGTGTGTGTGTGTGTGTGTGTGTGTGTGTGTGTGTGTGTGTGTGTGTGTGTGTGTGTGTGTGTGTGTGTGTGTGTGTGTGTGTGTGTGTGCGCGTTTGGGCTGCAGGTGGTGAGCATTGCCTGTCTCCCACCGGAAGGCTGTCAGTCGAGCATCAGTCAAGGGAAAGCGTGCAAGCACCAACCACCACCCCGCCATCCCAACCACCACCACCCGTCCGCCCTACCCACACCCCCCTCCCCTCATTACAATATTTATTCACCTAGCAGATGTTCTCATCCAGGGCAATTACCTTTGGCTTACATTTCCCTGTTGCCCACTCATACAGATGAATGTGTACACAAAGACGTCCCGGGTTATGCATGGTGCCCCAGGGCGCCTCCTGCACCTCCCTACCTCCCTCTCGCTCTCCCTCCCTCTCTCCTCCACCTCACTCCTTCCCTCCCTCCCTCCCTCCTCAAACCACCAATCCATCCCTCCCCCCCCTCCCTCCCCCCCCTCATCCACCTCCCTCCTTCCCTCCCTCCCTCCCTCCCTCCCTCTCTCCACCTCCGTCCATCCTCCACTCAATCCTCCCTCCCTTCCTCCCTCCCTCCCTCCCTCCCTCTCTCCACCTCCATCCCTCCTCCACTCAATCCTCCCTCCCTCCCTCCCTCCTCCTCCTCCCTCCCTGCTCTGCCGCATCTGCTCTGCCCTCCCTGGTGCTTCTCTTCGGCCCGGTGTCTGTTGAGTTAATTGGGGGGTGGGGGGCTTTAGGGGCTGGGGTGCTCAACCCTCGGACTGGAAGGTTCCGGGGGTTCAATGGGTCGGCGTAGGAGACGCCATGCCCCCCCCCCCCCCCCCCCTTCACCTGCTTCGTCAGGACCTGTTGCTGCAGTGTTTCCCTGGGAGTCGCTGCGGAGGAGAGCGTCTCCTAAACGACTCGCTGGCAAATAGTTCATAATTGGAGGAGTTAAAGAAGGAGAGGAGAGTGACACGCACGCACCCACACACAGGTACACACACACACACACACACACAAACACACACACACACACACACACACAGGTACACACACACACAAACATACGCACGCGCACACACACACACAGCTGGTCCTCTGCTGTCTACCTGGAGGCAATGGCACACAGTGAGGACACCATGCTTGTCCCCCTCAGCACCCCCCCCCCCCCTCCTCTCTGTGATGAATAATTTAGCAGCGCGGGGGCCTGGGCCGTCGGGCGGAGATGGCAGTTAATGTGGAGCGAGGAGCTACACACTGTGGCAGAGGGAGCTGCTCTACCTGGAGGTGTTGGGGGGTGGGGGTGGGGAGGGGGGCTGGCGGGGGAACCATTACTAGCGCTAGGTTTTGGGGCAATTATTCCAAGCGTTTTGGGTGGTTGTAGTCGCTGTTGTTTTCCGTAAAGTTGGATTGAGTGGCTCTTCAGAAAATGCCTTTGAAAAAAGCGATTGTGTGTGTGTGTGTGTGTGTGTGTGTAAACGTGCTCGTGGTGTTGGTCGTTTACGAGGATGCAAGGGTGACAAGGAAAGAGCTAGGATTTGAGCTTGGAGGGAGGGAGAGGAGAAAGTGTGTGAGACGTTAGAGAACAGCCATGACAGGAGCGCAGCGCTAACCGGAGGCTAACGTGAAGCTCACATGTTAACTTGAAACTCACATGCTAAATTGAACCTCACAGGCTAACGTGAAGCTCACATGCTAACGTGAAGCTCACATGCTAAAGTGAAGCTCACCTGCTAACGTGAAGCTCACATGCTAACTTGAAGCTCAGAGGCTAAAGTGAAGCTCACAGTCTAACGTGAAGCTCACATGCTAACGTGAAGCTCACATACTAAAGTGAAGCTCACCTGCTAACGTGAAGCTCACATGCTAACTTGAAGCTCAGAGGCTAAAGTGAAGCTCACAGGTTAACGCGAAGCTCACACGCTATCGACTCAGATGGAGTGCGAAAGCTTGGACTCGAGAAGAATAAATATGTTTTAGAAGTTTGATTTTTGGAGATATGAGCCTTTCTAGGAATCTTGGACTGATATTATATCTGTTTGCACAGAGTAAAATAACATTAGGCCTTGCATGTTTCATTTATATATATAAATAAATATATTTAGCTGGAAAAATTTGTATTTATGCTCTCGGTCAAAACAAACATTCCAAAACAAACCACCCAATTAAATCACTTCAGTCGCAACATCCCAGCAAAACGGAAGCGTTCTGCCGTCAAAACCAGAAAACTAAAAAAAGTGTAATTAGATATGTGCGCCACAACCGGCCTCTTAGCTAGCATCGCAACGAGAGCTGAGGCAAAGATAATTCATGTTTTATTAACTTTTTTGCATTGTTGTTTTTTCTTATTGTTGAGAATGCCAAACGGGGGTCTTTACCCGGGCGTTCTCGGCGGACTCATTAGGCGGGCACGGTTGACAATAATCCGGCGTGTTTGCTCTCCTTCCCTCGGGGCTAATGGATCTGGAGCTAAGCTAATTGTGATTAGCCTCCAACAGTGAGTCCTGCCCGTGTCCACGGCTTCTGCTGGGGATAACCTGCTGATGGGGAGATGGAGGAGAG
>NC_136944.1:5126561-5139061 GCF_949987615.1 Pollachius pollachius
CACACACACACGCAGAGGCACACACACATGCGCACACTTAGGCACATACAGACAGGCGCACACAGGCACACACATATGCGCGCTCACCCCATACACACACACACACACACGCAAACACAAGCACAACCCCCCCTCCCACCAACACACACACACACACACACACACACACACACACACACACACCACGGCCCTCTACATTATTCCCATTCAGAGCCCTCCCCATGTGGCTCCGTCGAGGCGGCCATCTTAGAGCCGTACGGGGGAGTAACAGTATGTAGAGCAGCGCTGGTTAGCGGTTAGCCAACACCTCCGGCGCGGACATGCTGCCGCCTGCGTTTGGAGCCCCGTTGCTGGTTGAAAGCTGTAAAGAGAGCCTTGATATTCATGGGATTTACGGGGCTCGAAGGCAGTGCGGCAGCCCCGCGCACTGTGGCGTGTTGAATCATCAGACGGTTAATATTTTAAAAGCAGAAGCTGCTCCGCCCGGTAACACCCTGATTGGTCTAAAAATAGCGCAGCCCGCTGACTGAAGCATCAACAACGAGGATCCGGCCCCCCGGCGGAGAGCGAGTGGACGCTGTGAGGGGCCCCGGCTGGGAGGAGGGGCGCATTCCAATACGTCACACTGGATTATAGTACAGTAGATGCAGTAAGATTAGGCTACATTAGATAAATTAGGTTAGGTTACTTTCAATAAATTAGGTTAGGTTACTTTCAATAAATTAGGTTAGGTTACTTTTAATAAATTAGACTAGATTAGGTTAGGTTATTTTGATTTTATTCAGTTTTCATCAAAGAGATGAGATCAAATCTGATCAGATTTGATTATTTCATTAAATTAGATTACTTTTGTTTATTATATAATAACAATCAGTGCATACATTCAAACATCGAAAATAAATGATTACATGAAATGGGATTGTTAAATTGCTCCTTTTAGAAGCTCAGTATAATAAAGATATAGCTTTGCATTACAGCTGAAATACCCCCGTTTGAGAGGGGTTCACTAATGAGCGTTAAGAGCTATATTGAAATATAAAACTTTGACAGGTAAACATTGTGTTCTGTGTTTAACAAGCCCGCTCCGACTCTGACACCCCCTGCATTACGCACTCCAACTTTTAACTTTATTAGTCCCCCGGCAGCGACAACAAACGTTGCCTCGGCGGCGCAAACAATAAAGAACACAAAAAAAAAGGAACATGACAAACAAACAACGATAATAAATCATATAATCTCATTAGCGATGTGATATTGGACGTTTGCACAACGGTTTGTTGCACCTGACGGTGAACAGATATATCACGCGGGGAGGGGAAGGGTGCGGGAAACGGGGTGAGATCATAAAACCTTCGCGGCCCTACGAGGAGAGAGGCCGTGCAACCAGAGGACATCATTACACGTCCGTTTGAAACGCAGACCCTCGACGCACAGCTGACACACTCGCTTGTCACTTAAGACCTGCCTGAGCGGGATTTACAGCTCAGAGACCTAACTGACATGGAGAGAGCGAGAGAGAGGGAGGGAGGGAGGGGGAGAGATGGAGAGAGAGAGAGAGGGAGAGATAGAGAGAGAGAGAGAGGGAAAGAGAGAGAGAGAGAGCGAGAGAGAGAGAGAGAGAGAGATGGGGGAGAGAGAGGGGGGGAGAGATGGAGAGAGAGAGGGGGAGAGAGGGGAGGGAGATAGAGGGGGTGGGAGAGAGAGGGGGAGGGAGAGAGAGAGTGAGAGACTTTGAGAGAGTGAGACGGACAGAGAGAGAGAGAGAGAGAGACCCAGAGAGAGAGAGCCAGAGAGAGAGAGAGCGCGAGCGACGACTATCCTCCTGGTAAGGATCTGAAGGTAATGGCAGACTCCTTAGGGAGTGTGAGGCCGGCGTTTCCGCTCCCCTCGCTGGCGATGTTTGCGGCGATGTGGTGATGTAGTGCTGGAGCTCTCCGCAGCTCAGAGGAACATTTGCTCTGCGCTCGTCTAAATTATGCAGCTTCACGACTGGAGCGGCGGAGATGAGTGTGCGAGGAGGAGAGAGAGAGAGAGAGAGAGAGAGAGAGAGAAAGGAAGAAAGACGGAGGGGAGGATGAAAAGCAGGTGGAAAGGGGTGTTCAGGGGGTGGAATCCATTTTGTTCTGTTTTTCACTTATCTTCCATGAGAGGCATTATCACACGTTCAGTGTGATAATGCTGAGGGAATCCACAGGCGATCCTCGGAGCAGATGAGCGAAATGAAAGTAAAGTCAACCAAAACGTAGGGAAGCGCTTTACTAAATGACGCCTGATGCATCTCCGAAGCCGCGCAGTCGCCGGGGGAATAGAGTGCGGAGCCGGAACTAGCAGACAAACGTTTGTATGCAAATGATTTCGCCCTCTTTAGATGTGACAATCTCATTCCCCCTTCCCATCAGACTCTTATTTTTGATAATGTTTGGATGAGGTGCTGCGGTGGTGTGACTCCCAGCCGCGAGGTGCTTGGCTCCTCTCACGACCTGCCTCTGAGTTCCAGCGCGAGTCTCTTTGGATAGAAGTGTCTGGTAATTACTTCACCTCCTCTCTTTGTCAGCGGAAAAATGACAGCTGCTTATTAAATACATGTTTACATGACAAAAACAAACACTATCTTGTTGCCTGGATACCGGCGGAGGGCGGGGGGGTCAACATCTACCCCAACTGTCTCTCTCTCCCTCTCTCTCTCTCTCTCTCTCTCTCTCTCTCTCTCGCTCCCTGTCTCTATGTCTCTCTCTGGCTCTGTCTCTCTCCCTCTCTCCCTCCCTCCATCTCTCTATCTCTCTTTCCTTCCCTCCCTCCCTCTTTCTCTGTCTTTGTCTCTCTCCCCCTCCCCCCTCCCCCCTCCCCCATTCTGGAAGAAGAAAGGAATAAAGTTTATAAATGACATCGCTCAGCCCGATTGATTAGCCGATTGAGTTTTCTTCTTTTTTTTTCACGTGAGAGAGAGGAGCGTGCAAGCTCAGCCAATCTGCTCAGAGTCCCGCTCGGAGATCGCCGTCAGCGAGACGAGGGGGGGGGGAGGGGCGGGGGTCGTATGCTTTTTAATTAAAAGGAAAATTCAATAACCTTATCAAGACTTGCCATTTTAGTCTGAGGCGTATCGATCGGCTGCTCGCTTATGCAGATCGGGGCGGCCCGCTCGCAGCCTAGCATAGCGTGTAGCTTAGCGTAGCGTGGCGGCTCTGGCCTTCACCGCCTTCGCCGCCCGCCTGCCCGCAGCCAATCGAAAGCCGGGGAATTTCCAGCAGGAGTCAGCAGAAGTTCAGCGTTTGGGTTTTTAGCCTGACGGATGGGGTGGCAGCAGGCGATCCAGTGATGAAGACGTAACTGATACTAAGACATCAGACAGGCATGATGTCACAGAAAGGGGCTCTCGCAGAAGATGCACTACGGCATTGAATGATGTTTACCCATGTTAACATCCACCATGTGTGCGTTTGCACCTCATTTGTACAGCTCATATTATGTCTAAAGATCTTCTTCTTCTTCTTCTTCTTCTTCTTCTTTTTGGCATATTGCAAGACTTTTTTATTTATTTTCCCGGTACTTTTTTGATTGGGCCCTTGCGTGTCCCTCTGGGGTTAATAACCTTCATCAGGTTTTAAGTTATGTTTTGGCCGTTAAGGGTCATGTGTTTAGGGTGGCTGCTGCTTTTGAGTGATAAATTGAAAGGGATGTTTCTTCTCTGTTTGATGTGGATGTGCCTTTACGATCAAGCTTGCTTAACATCTGAGCTGATTCGAGACCTGTGGATCTGTAGAGGTGGACACTGGTGCTGCTTTTATCCACGGCCATGTAGACAGACGTACACACACACACACACACACACACACACACACACACACACACACACACACACACACACACACACACACACACACACACACACACACACACACACACACACAGACACACACACACACACAGACACACACACACACACACACAAGCGCACACACACACACACACAGACAGATACACACACAGCAGCAAGGAAAAATCGAGATGCTACCATACTAATGAGCTGTCGCAGCACTGAGCTAATTGTCTCTCTTTCTCGCTCTCTCTCTCACTCCCTCTAGCCCTCTCTCGCTCTCTCACTCTCTCTTTCGCTCTCTGTCTCTCTCATCTGCGAATGTGGGTCTATCTTTTTGTCCAATACATCAACTAATGGAATTAGAAGCGCATTGCCAAGCGGTCTTTGCAATTCGGGGGGGAAATAAATCCATTGAGTTCATTAATTTAATAACAGCCAATAATAATGAAAAAAAAAGATAATCGACCAATTAGACGTAAGCGTACTGTGTCGCGTTCATTTTGGAATCACGGCGGTGTGCGATATCATAATGAGATTATAATGGAAGTGATATCGCTAGGTGGGAGAATTACACCGTTACCAGAGAAGCTATTATAAAGCAAACCCAAACGCTCGCTTGTCAGTGCAGAATTAGCTGCGACTCTCTCATTACCTCCCGCCATTAGCGACGGGTTTTAGCGGTGAATCCCGCACGTTCCCTTGAAGCAGTCGCTTAACGCTGCACGCGGACATAGGCCGGTGAGGCTCTGAGAAGGAATTCTTATGGTTGAGTCAGTGGGATTGTTTTGTGTTTTGAAGGAACTACTTTGGTTGTTGGTGGTGGTGGGGAGGGGGTTGTGATTGACTGGGCTAGGGTGGGGTGGGGGGGAGGTTTGGTTGGATGGGCTGGGCTGGGGTTGGGTGAGTGGGAGGGTGTGGTTGGCTGGGCTGGGCTGAGGTGGGGCGGGTGCCGTTTCGGTGGGTCTATAGGCGCTGCTTGGGTTTCACAGCCTGCGTTTCCAGACCCTGAAAGATGCTGAGGGCTACAGTTAAAAAGACCACAGACAGCACATTCATAGTAATCTAAAAGGTCAGTGTGAATTACAATGCTTATTTGGGTGAAAAGGGGCCGGTAATGTGATCTATCTGTGGAGTAGATATTTTCCTGCTGCTCCATACATTCCTGGCCAGGGGTCGCGTTGCCCAATCGACTCCCTGCCTCCCCGCCCCGGGGCTGGCCGTGGCCTTACCTCCTGCTATAGGGCCCATCCTGCCGGCGCCGCTCAAACAGGAAGTGGGGCGTTCATGTGAACCCTTCATGTTACGATAAGCAGCCTTGGCATGTTCCATAAGACGGAGGTGTCGTGTGACGCTGAGTCGTGCGTCGGGGTCGGCGGAGCGGGAACAGAGACCGGCGGGTTGGTGGTTCTACGACTCGGATGTTCACGCTGTTTTCTATCTTCTTTGTAGTTCAGTTCTTATCAGGGTTATTTGTTTGGAAAAAAGATAGACAAAATGACAGGGATGTCGCAGGGGTTCGTAAACTGACTTGTATATTTGATGCTGAGCGGTATGACAATATTGCAATATCGTATGCGTGTGTGTTTTTGTTTGCATATGTATTGTATATTTGAATGTATGTGTATAGTGTATGAAATTGTGCTTGTGTGTGCACGTGGTGGTGTGCGTTTGTGTGTTTGAGTGTTCATGTGCACATGGGTCCCGATACAGATAGGACACTGTGTGTATGTGTGTGTGTGTGTGTGTGTGTCTGTATAGATAAGTGTGTGTGTGTGTGTGTGTGTGCCCCTGCATGTCTCTGTACTTGTGTTTGTTTGCAAAGCTTTGACTTTGTGTGTCTGCGTGCGTGGGTATACATTTGTCGAGGAACTGTGTGCATATGTGTCCCTGCATACGTTTTAGTGAGTGTGTGTGTGTGTGTGTGTCTGTATATATTTGTCTGTGTACTTATGTGTGTCTGCATATGTTTGACTGAGTGCGTGCACGTTTGCCTGTGTGTGTGTGTGTGGGTGGGTGTTTGAGCGTCTGTATGTGTATGCGTGTGTGTGTGTGTGTGTGCGTGCCTAATTAATATTTAAGCCACCTTCAGCAGGCGCTGCCGCAGTGGAGGGAGTGTTCTCATGGATCTCTTAATCCGGTGAATTAGCAGTTTAATAACAACACGCCACGTGTAGATTAGTCAGATCAAGCTGCCGGGACGCAGGCTGTGTACCGCATGCTTAGCACTTTGATTCCTGACACCGCTCTACACACACACATACACACACATACTTACACAGACACACACGCGTGCACGTACACACACGCACACACACACGCGCACACACACACACACACACACACACACACACACACACACACACACACACACACACACACACACACACACATTCTGATACATATTCTGATGCATACATTCTCTCACACACACACACACACACACACACACACGTGCCTATGCACACACACTGACACACACAAATACATACACAGAGACATGCAAAGCCATGTGTGCGTAGCTATGAGGACACACATAGATAGATGTTTAGATACTTAAACAAACACACGCATCGACCTACATATACATACCCACTGTCGCACACACAAACACCCCGGCACACATATGCACAAAGTCACATATTGAAACATACAGAACAAACCCCACCCACACAAACCCACACAGACACAGACACGCATGAGCAAACACAGACACACACTTTGATGTTGTGTCCCGGCGCGGTCTCTCTCTCCTGCCAGACGTCGTCGTTCGCCCGCAGTGAGGAGTGAGCGTGGAGCGGCTCTACAGCTGTTCTCTGTCTCAGTGTGTATTAATGGAGGATCCTCTTGTCTTGTTCATTAGCTCCAGATGTTTGTGCACACACTTGTGTGTGTGTGTGTGTTTGTGTGCGTGTGTGTACTCCCGTGTGTAAACGTGTGTGTGTAATTGTAACTTTGCCCCTACATCGCCGCATGTCGCCACACCGTCCCATTAGGCGACTGGAGGGGAACATCTGACCCCATCTGATTGGCTCTGAGGGCCGATCTTAACCGGCCAATCGTGTGCCAACATTAAAGTCAGGGTCCCCCGCCCCCATGTCACGGTGTCACTCTCCTCTGGCGTCCATCGCTCTGGTCACATGACCATCCAACACCAAACATGCGCAGAGAGACCTGGGTGGGGGTTGCTCCATGCATGAAATGTTGATGGTGTGTGTGTGTGTGTGTGTGTGTGTGTGTGTGTGTGTGTCTGTGTGTGTGTATGTGTGTGTCTGTATGTGGGGCCTGTGGCTATTTCTGGCGCTAGTGGTTTGTCTGGTTTAATTCTTAATTCTGGCTTTAATTCTCTGCATCTGTTCTCGTCTTTGTCCAAGTATTTATTCATTGCAAATATGTCCACGTATACTGAGGAGCTTATGTGTTTGTGTGTGTGTGTGTGTGTGTGTGTGTGTGTGTGTGTGTGTGTGTGTTTGTGTGTTTTCTCCAGTTGTAGATGACTGTGGTGAAAGTTTGGTGAAACTATCCATCTGGCTATCTATGGATGAACACATAGGGAAGAGGAGCGATCGAGGGGCAGAGAGATAGAGAGAGACAGAGGGCTATAGAGAGATAGAGGGATAGAGGGATGATAGAGATGGAGGGATAGAGATCTCAGACAGACCGGGGTTCTGCAGACCATCCTTTGGGGCTCCTCCACTGAGAGAGAGAGAGAGAGAGAGAGAGAGAGAGAGAGAGAGAGAGAGAGAGAGAGAGAGAGAGAGAGAGAGAGAGAGAGAGAGAGAGAGAGAGAGAGAGAGAGAGAGAGAGAGAGAGAGAGAGAGAGAGAGAGAGAGAGAGAGAGAGAGAGAGACTTCTGTGTGGCTCCATACACTCCAAACTAGCCACAGCAGCTAAATAATTCACACTCTGCTTGAGAATTCTCTATCGGACTCTCCACTGCCATAACACACACACACACACACACACACACACACGCGCACCCCGCCTGCTGCCAGGCTTCTTCCCCTCCTCGGACATTTTTATCATTTCTTGATTTTTTTTTCTTCCTCCACATACTCACTGACTCACAAATATTAGGAGTTGTGCTCCGAGACAACCAGAAACCCCTCCGATCCGTCTCTAACGGATAAACAAACACAAACAGATAAATAACCAAAAGGTGCGTACGGGGCGGGGGCGGGAGCGGCGAGGAGCGTGACGGGTCGATGGGGGGTCATGCAGGAGTCCGCCTGTGAAAGTGAGTTGAGAGGCGCGGCATTTCCGAGGCGGCCATTTTTTTCATATTTTTTTTTTTACCGGGTTCAGCGTTTGTTTTTTTCTCTCGTTTTTTTCCCTGTTTTGTTTTTTTTCCCTATCTGTGATGGGCTCCTTGACAATGTCTCCCTCATGCAAAATGCATGAGCTTGGCGTGGAATCGATAGCATGAGCCTGCTTTAATCGCCATACACGCACGCACGCATGCAAGGACGCCCACACCCTCTAGACCCGGACCCACAGCACCCAGCAATGGGGTCTGACACCCGCATGGATGTTATATGAGAGGGAGGGAGAGAGGGAGAGAGAGAGGGAGAGAGGGAGAGGGAGAGAGGGAGAGGGAGAGAGAGAGAGAGAGAGAGAGAGAGAGAGGGAGAGAGAGATACTTACTACCCGTCTTCAGCTATTTCATAGCTTTTAATGCTTTTATTTTATCTTTATTAAGTTTGTCTTCATGAAACAGAGAGTGTAAATACCAACATTACATATTGACGACCTGTAAATATTTTAAAACCGCAAGGCAACATTAAAACCCAAACACAAAAAATATGTGTAAATAAAAATGAATATTCCATGAAAATTAAGGCCATAAACGATATGCAAATGTAAGAGACGAATAGAAAATAAAGAGTGGTGAATAATTAAACAGGCTGGTAATAAAATGAGAGAAAGTGGTGTAAACTCGATGAACATCACCTGCAAAGTGAAATAATGTTCAAACCCAAGCTGAGCAGCTGGTTCACATCAGGCACACAGTGCTGGGTCCTGAACAAATGTTTGGTTATTCGTCTATAGATTCACTCTAGCTCGGTGTCGAATTGGTCGGGATATTCTCCGTGTCGTGCCGGCGTCTCTCTGTTGTTCGGTCGGAGGAACACCGTGGCTACATTATGCTTTAATCGTGTTTTCCCACGAAGGGGATCCGAGAGGCGATGAGAAGTGTGATGTGTTTGTGGAGATTAAACAAGGAACACGCTGACTTCGTCTCACCTAAAGCAAAGAGAAGAATGGGTGTTCTTTATGAGAAAAAAAGAAAAAAAAAGACAAAGGGCTGTGGAATTAAACGCTGTAGTCTCGAAGCGTTGCTTCCCAACCGCGTCTCTGAACATTCTTCTTTTCTCCCTGCTTGTGAAATCCGCCGACCGACATAGCCGACGTGCCCACCGCACCCCCACATTAAACCGGCCTCGCCCATCAACCCACAACGATCCCGAAGAGTGCTCTCCAGCAAGGCACTAAAAACTACAACTGCTCCCCCCCCCCCCCCCCCGAAGCCCCCGCGACAACTCGTTGAGGACAGAGCACGGCACTTTTTAATGACCCCCCTGGGACCCGCCAACCCGGCGGTGGAATCAAAGTTAAAACAAACGAAGTGAAGAGAGAGAGGGGAAGCACGCTCAGGGTGGTGCTGGGGTGGGAGGGTGGGGGGGGGGGGCACCGAGAGGGAACTGTGTCTCTAGAGTCTATCGGATCCACCTGAAGGCACACACACACGGCACACATGCATACACACACACATACACACCATCCAACAGAAACACACACACACATACGTGCACGTATGCAAGTGCGCATGGACGAACACACGCAACTAGACACACACACACGCACGCAGACAATCTAAGAGACACACACGCACGCGTGCACACACACACGGATCCTCACTACTGCTGTCGAGATCGCTCACTGCTGAGCCATTACCTTCTCCTCCGCTCCTCCACCACCTCCTCTTCTGACTGCGCTTTGTTCCGCGGCTTCTTTAAGCGCGGCGGAGGGGTGTCACACTGGGACGAATTAAAGCAGCGGTAATGGGGTTATGTCGCGGAGACGGAGGTGCTGGCTGTCCCACTCCTCCTCTTCTTCACTCTCTCTCTCTCTCTCTTTCTCTCTCTCTCTCTCTCTCTCTCTCTCTCTCTCTCTCTCTCTCTCTCTCTCTGTGTCTCTGTAACTCTCTCTCTGTATTCATTTCTCTTTCCTCCTCCCGCTGTTTCTCTCACGACTCGTTCCTTCTCTGTCCCTCCCTAACACAAAACAGCCTCTTTATCTTTGTATCTCTCGGACTCCCTCTCCCCCTCTAGCACTCTTTCTCCCATCTCTCTGTTTGAAAAGAGGATGGAAGCTTTTGTCTCTCTCTCGCGCTGTAATCAGAAAGGTATCACCCCCCCCACACACACACACATACACACACACACACACACACACAGAGGGCGATAGCATTGTTTTGGTGGCGGGGCTGGGTGGAGGTGGCGGAGGAGTTAAGTAATGTGAGCGCATGAGCGTGACTGATCACTACGGACGCGAGGCGACAGCTAAATAAAATCCCTCCTCCCGCCAGTTGCTCATAGATGTTTACCTGCTTGGGGTTTGTGGCAGTTTGATTGGACCGCGGCGGTCTTGGTCGTGAAAACAGACAACAACCGACAGGCGGGGAGTTAGAACGAAACGGGTGTGATTCAAAATGGTGGGAGCAAAGGGGAGGTGGTGGAAACCCAACTTCAAGCCTTCCCGGATCGGGGCGGGTTGCGTGCAAGAGCTTCAGGGGTGAGCTGGGGGCTGGGTGGACGACAAGGGAGAGAGGGGAGAGAGGAGTGAGACACGGAAGGCAGCACACTCTCAACAGGTCGCTCTTCTGTGGCGTCTTTCTTCTGAGTACTTCTTAACGCTGGGGTCGGGGTTTCTAGGCCGCTTAGCGAACTCTCTCAGGCCTCCACAGGCCTTCTTCGAGGTGAGAGGGTTCTGTCTGCCTTTGTAGCCGGAAAACTGGCTTGTAGCCTCATGGCTGCAAGGGTTACCTCAGTGCCAGCCTTCAGCAGCAGATGGGCTGGATAATACTGAAGTTTAGTGCTCGTGTGTGTCTATCAGGGACCGGTCGCTGTCCATGGTGCTGATACCCTTCTCCCTTAAAGGAGGGTCGTAGCCAGGCCCACC
Source organism: Pollachius pollachius (assembly GCF_949987615.1). Classification (NCBI taxonomy): domain Eukaryota; kingdom Metazoa; phylum Chordata; class Actinopteri; order Gadiformes; family Gadidae; genus Pollachius; species Pollachius pollachius. The sequence continues at coordinate 5,137,558 of NC_136944.1, forward strand.
TCCACAGTTTATATAGCTGTGTTTCCCATACATAGACCAACGCGTGGTGCAGCGCCACAGAATGATCACCGAGCGCCACGAATGGATTCTGCTCTTTTTCTTTTTTTTTTTTTTTACGTGATTTTGAAATATAAATGTCGTTCCGTTCAATAGTTATAAGCTTATAACAAAATTCAGCAATCCTACGATATATTACAAGACTGCAAATATGAACCCAAACAGAATGTCTAATCTCTAAGATCTCTAAGGGATCTATAAGTTTTTCAAAATGCAGGAATAGTTTCAATAAGAATATCGACGAGTTTAGTTTGTTGCAGTATCAATAAGCGCAGTATTGGTGCGAGTGTGTACCCGATTATTAAACACGCACACGAGGTAACAGATATTGATGTTTTCAATCCCACGCCGGCTGGTTCATGAAGCCCTCAGACGGCCCATGCGGTCTGCTCCTCTATACCCGAGCCGTAGAGCTGGGGTCCGGGGTGGCTGCAGAGAGAGTCCCTGTGTACATCGCTGCCATTACCCAGACCCCCAACGCCCCCCCGTAAATCCAGGCATGAAAATAATTGTAGCTAACTACAAATGAAAAGGAGGCTTTGCCAAAATGAAAAATAAAGAAAGCAAACGGTACTGTGTGGTTACAAATAAAAGAATGATAACTGAAATAACCAAAATAAACCAAGAATATTGAGTGTTTTTTGTTGTCCCTACTTAAGACTAAAAGTAACATTGGAACTTATCGAAACAAACTAATCAAAAACTAAGCTTTTAAAAAAATAATAATAATAGGGAACCGGCTTTAAAAAACAATTTAAAATAAACTTAAATCGAAAAACAAAAAGTCAAAAAACTAAATAAGTGTGAAACTAGAAGCTTGTCAACCACTGGCACCAGACGCACACCCCCCCCCACACACACACACACACACACACACACACACACACACACACACACACACACACACACACACACACACACACACACACACACACAGTGTGTGTGTGTGAGGGCATGAGGTTGTGGGGGCTGTTTCTGCCCGTGCTGTAATGGTGGCCCGTTCTTCACCTGCCACCCTCATAACCCCGGCAGTTGGCTGACCCCGCAGGGCCCATAGTGACCCCTGCTGGGGCCTCTGGGTTTACACCGGAGGCCCCGAGGAGATGGAGAACAGGTCTCCGGCCTCGGGCGATAGTAATGGCCGAGAGAGAGAGAGAGAGAGAGAGAGGGAGAGAGAGGGAGAGGGAGAGAGGGAACATTAGTGGTCATGACCAAACCCGTGCCTCCTGAAATGAAACACACTTTCACCGTTACCGCGGCAATCTGGAGAATTGACTTGGCTCTCTCTGGGTGTGTGGCGTTCGGGGGAAGGTGTCTCGATTTGCTGTGTTCTCTCTTTTTCCACAGTTGAGGGTGCGGGCGCGAGTCAGACGGCTCTGAGATGTGGTGGGTTGGCAGATTTAGAGAATGATTGCCTGGAATAGTTTTGACTTGTACAGTTCTTTGT
>NC_136944.1:5144061-5147592 GCF_949987615.1 Pollachius pollachius
GCAGATTTGGGTTGTGGAACGTCACGCGAGGAACTTGGAGCGGGGAGAGGGGAAGGAGAGAGGGGGGAGAGAGGGAGGTTAAGAGAGAGGGGGAGGGGATGAGAAACGAGAGGGTGGATGGGGAGGTGAGAGGGAAGGCAAGGGGACAGGAGAGGAGAAGAGGATAAGAGCCCAGGGGGAGGAGAGAGGGAGTTGACGGAGGTCCGTGCTACAGGGTGTTAGCCATTTAGGCAAGGGATGGAAGGTTCTTTCGGTACTGGGAAGTACCGAAGGCCACAGGCCTGAAGGCCACAGGGAGAAGTCGTCCCACTGAAGACTGGTTCAGAGAGAGGTTGAACATAGAGGGTGGGTTCCCCCTTTACCTGGTCGGTGCACCCTCTGACGACACATGGATACCGTCCGGCCCGGGTGACTTGTGCTGGTTTACTCCTTTTAAAAGCTCTCCTCTCGTCAGCCGGTGTCGTCCTGGTCTTCAGCGCCACAGTCAGGACGGGGTCGCTCCTCTCAGCCTGGGGCTGACTCCAGGGGCCCGTAGCAGGGGTAACTGTCCCAGCAAAACGTGTGTGAGGCGTTTTAGTGGATCGGAGGTCCAGCACTTTGAACATGTTCTTGAAAGCCGTATTCTCTGCCTCAAAGAAGAGCCTCAAATCAGGGGATGGACGGAATGGGGCTCAGGAGGTAGAGCGGGTTGGCTGGTAACCGGAAGGTCGCAATTTCGATCCCCGGCTCCTCCTAGCTGCGTGGCGAGGTTTGCCCAAGCTAGACACCGATCTCTAACTGCTCCTGACGAGCTGGCTGTCCTGCGTGGTTGACTCCGCCGTCGGTGTGTGAATGTGTTCATGAATGGGTGAATGTGATGCGATATTGTAAATCTGCCGCAATCACTGCGCTGATGAACTCCTTTGAAACCGCCGCGTATTGTTGCCTGAAGGCCACAGGGAGAAGTCGTCTCTGATTGGTCGCCGTTCCATTTGTCCACCTGGTCCCGCGGCTGTCTCATCCACGTGTTCACTGGAGACGTGGCTGCATCGCAGTCCGTTGTATCAGCCTATAGAGGAAGTCTCAGCAAAGGGAGGGGGCGTGCAGCCGAGAGGGTGAAAGAGTTTCTTGGGGTCAAAGGTCAAATTATTAATAGCAAGCCCCATAACGACGAGTTGTATGCGGCCGTGTATCAAGTGCACTCGCCTTTTAATATTTTACCCTCGTTAATTCCTGTATATACGCTATCGTTAATTCTCTTTATTAAGTCATTAATTATATATTTTATTAAGTCATTAATAATATATTTTATTAACTGTACAATAACTGATTGTGTGTAATTATATGTATGTATTAATGTATACAATTATTTATATATTGTATATATACACACACACACTGCTCAGACACACACACACACACACACACACACACACACACACTGCTCAGACTATCGCCGAATCATCAGACGGATGGATGTGGCAGGCATGATCATTGAATGACGATGGTGGTGGTGATGATGATGATGATGATGATGATGATGGTGGTGGCTGCGGCTGCTGTGCTGATGTTGACCTGATTCTGTAGGATTCAGTGAGATCATCGGCTGTTATTACCTCAATTACATGGCTACACCACCCCTATTTGACAAGCTACCACGCTACATCCATATATGTATGCACTCTACATCCATCCACTTGGCCCACATCCATTATGTGCTTTCATGGCGTAACGTTAGCGCTAGCGTTAGCGGCAACCGGGGGGGTTAGCCTGACGCATCAGTGTAGTCATCTGCCAACAAAGTTAAAGATGTTTTCCCCACCATACTGATGGCTAATGATGATGACACGTCGTTAGCATTAGCATCCGTGTGTTGTGCAAGTGCGCGTGTGTGTGCGTGTGTGTCTTTGTGTACGGTGTGTGTTATCGTCTCCCCGCTTGTGTACACACACAACAAGCGTGCATCTTCGACGGCTGGCTGCAGTTGGCAGACGTTCGTTGGCATCGGCGCTAGCCGCCAAAGCTAGCTCCCCGCCGAGGCTAGCTAGCCCCTCGCAGACCTCCGTTTGGCCTCGCTCCCCCGGCTTTGATTTCACATGTCGGAGAGACAAAAGAAAATATTAGAGGCGGGGAAAGAAAGAAAGAGGGCCGCGGAAGACATAAGAGCACGGGGCGCCTTTTTGAACGCAGCAATCTGCCAGAGCTCGTTTAAATTATTAACCGCAAGATTAGAGAGGGGAGGGAGAGGGGAGATGAGAGAGGGTGAGGAGAGAGGGGAGAGGGGGAGGTTGAGGGGAGAGGGAGGAGAGAGAGGAGAGAGTGCGGAGAGAGGGGAGAGCGTGAGGGAACAGCGGGGAGAGAGGGAGAGAGTGAGGGGGGAGAGTGAGGAGAGGAGAGTGAGGACAGAGGGGAGAGAAGGAACAGTGGGGAGAGGGCGAGGGGAGAGAGGGAACAGTGGGGAGAGGGTGAGGGGAGAGAGGGAACAGCGGGGAGAGAGTCCGCATGGTACAGCCATGCGGCCAGGATGCTGGAAGCCCCGTCCAGGGTGGGTTAGGTGGTCCGGCCCACACTGTACTCCACACCCCCTGCTGGTTCGACTACCCCACACCCCGGGCAGCAGCTCAGACGAGCCTCCTCCCGGCCGTCCGGAGCCCGGGTGCTCTGTGTGACGCGCTGTTCCTCTGTTTGTGATGTTCTCCTTTAATTAGATTCAATTAACTCCGGGCCTGCGTGACACCAGGCTGAGGGGAGACGGGGCGGAGTTTCTGCTCTCAAGTCGGAGAACAGTGGCTTCTTGATCTCCGTTTCGTCTGACAAAACAAAGGAATCAAACGGAGAGCACATACGGCGCCGGCGCGTCTTCCACCGGGAAAAATATTTTATTTATTGTGTTTTGAGTATTTTATAAACTTCCCCTCGCTACTCCAATTAGGCTCTGCTTTGCGTCACAGTTCTGAGGCGGCGCTGCCTGTGTTTTTCCGTAACTTCTCGTCGCGGTTGGGATCCTGCGTCGTGTCTCTGCGCGTGGCCGACTTGTGTCAGTGTGCGTCTGTTTTTGGGGGGGAGGGTGGGGTGCGTTTGATCGGCCCTGGGAGCCCAACAGGGGCCCACTTTGAGTCTATTGGTTGCCGGGGTCCGTTTAGAAGGACACCATCATGCAAGTGTTGTCTGAAGGACCTGGAGAAAAGATCTTCTTCTTCTCTTTCTCTCTTCAGCTCCTCCATGGCAATCTCAACATCTAGGTAAAAAAATGCCTCTATCAAAGGGAAATCAGAAATATTGGAGTTGTTTGGCGTTGAACGCTGGCAACGCCTGTTCTCTCTCTCCCTCTACCTCACACCGTTTACAGCTCCAGCACCCTGCTCCCGCAGCACCCGTCAATGGAGGGGGGGGGGGGTGGAGAGAGGGGGAGGAGAGAGGAGGGGGAGAGAGGGAGGTTAAGAGAGAGGGGGAGGGGAAGAGAAACGGGAGGGGGGGGAGGGTGAATGGGGAGGAGAAAGGGGAGGCAAGGAGACAGGAGAGGAGAGGGCGATAAGAGCATAAAGGGGGAGG
>NC_136944.1:5147792-5157792 GCF_949987615.1 Pollachius pollachius
CTGGTCTCTACAACGGCCCCTCGTTAGGCCCTGTCCTGCTGCATCTCTGATGAGCTGGAGAAATGATCCAGAGCGACCCCCCCCCCCCCAACCGACGACACTCCACCCCCGCCCACCAACACAGCCCCGGGGACGCCCAGAGTGACTCATAAGTGAGCAACCAGGCATCACTACTGCCACCACCTCCTTCCCCTCCCCTCCCCGCCTCCGTGTCCCCACTGCTCCTCATCGCTCCATCTCTGGTCCTCGTGTTGATGTCCCCCCCTCCCCTTTCCTCTCTTTCTCTCTCCTCATTCCTCCTTTCTTCTCCTCATCTCTGCCCACTGCTCTCTCTTGTTTGTCATTCCTCCCCTCTCCTCCCTCTCCCCCCTTCCTCCTCCTTCCAATTTTCCTTCCATCTCTCCTCTCCCTCCCTCTCTCTCTCTCCTTCGGTCTCTACCTCTCCTGAACTGGCGAGAAAATACCAGCACGCAGCTAGCAAGGGAGGGAGGGACAAGCAGAGAGAGGGAGCGATAATTCAGATAATGAGACACACCTGTGTGTGCACCATATGATTGCATTGTAATGCGTTGCGTTGGAAAAGAAACCGCAGTTTTCTTTTTTATCATATAATCGCTTTTGTCGTTCTTATCATTACTGTTTTTTTTTTTCGCTATCTGTGCAGCATCATTTGCCCCTGATGCGATCAGGGACCCATACTGGGATCCACAGGCTCAGGCCTATAAGTAGGAACACAGCTAATGTGTACGTACGGCGTTGGGATGGGAGGTTTGGGTTCTGCTGGTTCATGGCTGCAGAACAGGAACAGTGTGCTCTAATTGAAATGTTATCTCACTTTTCCCGCGCCTCGAGGAGAATTGTAAATCATGGCTTAGCCTTTTATTTAAAAAATTAATTTGACGTGCAGGCCCATGCATGTGCCCGTGCACACGCATGTGTTGTGTGTGTGTGTGTGTGTGTATGTGTGTGTGTGTGTGTGTGTGTGTGTACGTGTTTGTGCTTGTGGCGAGTGTGTTTGAACGATACTGGGCCTTGTTCTTCTTCAGAGAACAGAGCTTTGCCGTGTGTGTGCCTTTGTGTGAGTGTGTCGTGTACGTATATGTGTGGGTGTGTGTGTGTGTGTTTCTCTTAAGGCACTTCCCTGGCCTTCCTCTGCTAGTCCTTTGTGAGAAGAGTTTAAATTAAATTTTTATAGTCTATAGAATAATGACACAATAGAGTGAACAAAAGCTTTATATCTATTTGCATTTTTGAATATTTTCTTATGTACCCATCCCTTCGAATACCGAGAACACATTTGCATTAACTCGCTTATGAGTGCACGTGTGTTTGTGTGTGTAGTTATCTGTGTGTGTGTGTGTGTGTGTGTGTGTGTTTTTGCTCTGTGTTACAATGTGTATGTGTCTGCATGTGCGTGTGTGTGTGTGTGTGTGTGTGTGTGTGTGTGTTTGTGTGTGCCTGCGCGTGTGTGTGCGTATGCTTATCATTGTGTGTGTGTGGGTGAGTGAGTGAGTTTGTGTGTGTATGCATGCTACTGTCTGTGTATGTGTGTGTGTGTGTGTGTGTGTGTGTGTGTGTGTGTGTGTGTTTGTGTTTGTGTGTATGCGTACGTGCACACGTGTCTGTGTATGCATACGTGTGCACGTGTGTGTGTTTATGCGTGGGTGCGGGCATGTGAGTGTGTGCATTGATACGTGTGTGTGTGTGTGTGTGTGTGTGTGCTTTGGTACGCGTGTCTGTGTGTGTGTATTACACACATGTACCGAGGGAATGTGATTGGTCGGAGCGCGGTAGCAGGCGGTGTTGTGCAGCATGTTGAGTGACGGACACCGCGTCGATAAATACGTATTTACATTCAGCCAATAATGCTAAATATATCCTCTCATTATGCTCATGTTGTGTGTGTGTGTGGGTGTGTGCGTGTTAGCACACTGTGGCCCCTGATACTATAAATGGCCCTGAGTGTCAGGATATTTGCATTCATAGTGGCCCCAGATGCTAATATACTGCACTCCTCTCAGTCCCAGGACCGATGTCAATGACTCTACCTGGTGACAATTATCAACTCTTATTTTGAAAAACACAGGATGGTTAATAGTCGAGGCTCGTCCAATCGATGGGCATGAAAAGTCTGCCGGGGTTAGACCAAGAACAGCTGAAATATGCACTTCTAAATTCAGACCAATCCTAGATAATAATACACTGGTAAGTCTAGACCAATCGTAGCATTTGTAGATCATTACACTATACTGTTTAAATATCCTTTTAATGCGATACTGGGTGGCATTGACACAGAAGCAAAGAACAACAAAAAAGCCCAGATCTGTATCAAATTAAATGGATCCTTTAATTATATCTATCTATATATATATATATATATATATATAGTTTATATATATATATTTCTATTCATATATCTATTTTTTCATATTTCTTAATGCATTCAAGGGGTCAGTTAATGTGAACACATTGGGATTTATTGAGCGTGTGTTAACCAGCTTAGGTTAGCTGGTGTGTGTGTGTGTGTGTGTGTGTTTGGTGGCAGTTTACCTGGTGTGTGTGTGTGTGTGTGTGTGTTTGTGAGGCAGGTTAGCTGGTGTGTGTGTGTGTGTGTGTGTGTGTGTGTGTGTTTGTGAGGCAGGTTAGCTGGTGTGTGTGTGTGTGATGCCAGTTTAACTGGTGTGTGTGCGTGCGTGTGTGTGGTGGACTCCGCATTGCAGGGCCTCTACTCTCTCTCTTTTCTGAGGTTTAAAAAGAACGACCGCCGGCTTTCCCCATTCTCCACCATCTCGCTCTCTCTCTCACTCTCGCTCTCTCCTTCCTTTTGCGGAGAACGCTGTTTCTGGAGGCACAGCCAGATACACACACACACCCACACATATACACACACGTGCGCGTGCATACATACATATACATTGTGTGTGTGTACATATATATTTATTTATATATACACCCAGACTCGGGTTCATGCCCACATGAATAAAATATTGTTTTATTTATTCATGTGCATGATTCTTTCACACTCTTTCAACTTCCGTTAAATAAATACACGCACGCACACAGGTACACATAAACATAAACACACACACACACGCACACACATTCTCACACACGCGCAGAAACACCCTATAGATACAACCCGGCAACACATGGATCCTGACTCTAACACCTTTCAACCCTTTCTTAAGAATCACAAAACAAAAAAAAAGCCAGAAACACCGGGACTATCAAGAAAAAATCCCCAATAGAGCTACTCTCCCTCTCTCTCTTTATCCTTCTCTTTCTCTCTCTCTCTCTCTCCCTCTCTCTCTCTCTTTCCCTCTCATTCTCTCTCTGGATCGCTCTGTCTCACACTCCCTTTATCTCTCTCTCTCTCTCTCTCTCTCTCTCTCTCTCTCTCTCTCTCTCTCTCTCTCTCTCTTTTCCCTCTCATTCTCTCTCTGGATCACTCTGTCTCACACTCACTTTATCTCTCACTCTCTCTCTCTCTCCCTCTCTCTCTCTCTCTCCCTCCCCTCTCTCTCCCTCTCTCCCCTCCGACAGTATAACCGTTCCTCTGGAGTTTCTCTCTCCCTCTCTTCTCCCCTGCTCTCTCCTCTATGTATTTTTTCCCGCCGTGTTAAAATGCCTGAGCAGCTTGAGTCCAATTATTCCTTGGCTGCGGTGGGCCGGCCAGCTGTGGTTATTATGTATATAATGTAGTGTCATTCTCTCTCCTCCCGTCCTTCACCGCCCCCCTCCTCGCCACCCCCACCCGTACCCCGGCCCCCCTCAGACCAGGCGGGCTGGTGTAACGGCATGGTCGCCCCCGGGAAGGGGTGGAGACGGACAGACAGAGACTGAGGGAGGGGGGAGGGTGATGTCGGAGGTGTCCGAGAGAGAGAGAGTGAGAGGGAGAGCCAGAGCCTAGGCTAGGAAGAATGACCCGTAAGGGGCCGAGTTACTTGGGAGAGTAATGTCGGGAGTAGCGTCACCCGAAATGCTATACCAAAATAAAAGCGCGACACTAGCGCTTGAGGGGGTCTCGCGCTAGTGTCGCACTTTTATTTTGGAATGGTCTTTCGGGCGCTTGGTTTTTATCTTTGCGTCGTACAGATGTTGTTTTCTCAGAGCAGGCAGGCATCACAATGTGGCCGCTACCATCGTAGATCTGGGAATGTTTGTAGTGTTCTTCTCCTAATTTCGTTCTACTGCCCCCCCCCGCCCCTCTTTGCTGTTATCGCCCTCCACTTCCCTGATGGCTTTGACTCGTTTCTTAATTTATTGGACATGATTACGGCGCTGTTAGCTGTCATGTTGTGGTTTGGGAGGCGGTAACTGTATATTGGGCCGTCTGAACCGCCGGGGGTCACCCGGAGGAGATCAATATTTGGACTGCACTGTTGTGGCGCAGCATGTAGTGGCATATAAAATTAAATGGTGCTTGAAATTGATTTTAAGTTCCCATCCTCGGAAGAGGGGAGGAAAAAAAATAATCAAGCGCATAGGATGTTTTTCCTCTCTCTTTTTATCCATCTCATCTCCTCTCTTCTAGGGAGAGGCTTACTGCTAATGACACCGTCCCTTCTATTATTCTTTTTCTTATTATCGCTATTAGTATTAGTGTTATGATGTTCATTACCCTGACTGTCACACTTACAGTCGCATTTTTCGTCGCTGCAGCGTTTTCTAAACAGCAGACTCAGGATTTCCATTCCTTGTTTCACTTTGTGGCTTTTTTATATTTTTTTCAATGGAGTTTAAGTAATATAAAATAATGCCTAAGGCATTAGAGACTCTCTCTCTTTCTATCTCTCCCTCTCTATCACTCCCTCTCCTCTCTCTTTCTCGCTCCATCTCACTCTCTCTCTCTCGCTCCTTTTTTTTGTTTGCCGTCCACAGCAGCAAACAAATTATTCCGGGACGGACTTCAGAATAACAAATGGGCCGATACCTTCCCTCTGTACTTACAGCACGATGGAAATAGAATAGAATAGCTTGTGGTAAAAACAGTGACGTCTACCTCCCATCCAAGAAGGCCTCTCCCTTTCTCTCTCCCATCCCACCAGGCCTGGCCCTCCCTCCCTCCCTCCCTCCCTCCCTCCCTCCCCAGAGGCCTGTCCCTCCCCCCTAGCCCTGCCGTTCAGGTAACGCCGCGATGGCACTCACTTGGTCACAGAGTGAACAGAGGGAGGCTTAGTGTAATTTAGCCCAAATAAGAGCTCACCTCCTCCTCCTCCTCTTTATCTTCCTCCTCCTCCTCCTCCTCCTCCTCCTCCTCCTCCTCCTCCTCCTGTGCTTAGTCGAAGAGACTTACCATATTGGTGTGTGTTGTGTTTTTTTGTTCGTCTTGCGGCACTATGTTAGCGGAGCCGCTGCCTGATGCTAGCATCATCTATCAAGGTGAGATGTGGGGTGGGGGGGAGGGGGGGACCCCGGGCTAACACACCGTACGTTATCACCCTTTATGAGGTCCCCGGGGCCCCTACTTAGAAGCAGGCGCGCGCGTGTGTGTGTGTGTCAGAGGAACACACAAATTACAGCTCCTTCTTTCGTTGGAAGATGGAATAGTTAGGGTGTTGATGCGTACGTGTGCGTTTAACGGTGTGGAAGGTGTGTGTGTGTGTGTGTGTGTGTGTGTGTGTGTGTGTACGTATGTAACAAGGACGGGGAGTGCGGTGCCTGTGTGCATAGTGCTACGTGCGACAAAAAAGGGTACCACTAAACAATAGTGCTTTACTCCTGAAAGTGTTTTGCAAGGGGAAGACGAGTGTTGAATCGGTCTGGTTTATCGCGGTAGTATTTCAACCCCCCCCCCCCCCCCAGTAGCTTCCTAAGTGCTGTGGTAGAGCTGAACGTCCCCATAAGTGACTGTGTTTTTTAAGTGTGTGTTTGTTTTTAAGTGTACCATGTCTTTTTCCAGGTTGTATTGGTGAGTAAGTGGCCGTGTGTGTGTGTGTGTGTGTGTGTGTGTGTGTGTGTGTCTCTCTGGAAATTGTTGTGTGAAGTGTGTCATGTGTCAAACGTCATATATATCTGACTACATATCAGAAGAAAAATAAATGTGTGTCAAACAAAAACATTATTCTATTTTACGGAGGGGGGGGGGGGTTAGCTTAACAGTCCGTTTAAGAACACGCCAAACTATTTCCCTGCATTTCCTCCCATCCACTGATTGTTTGCTCTAGTGGTGGAGTGGACGCACTAATGAGCTGATGGGCAAGATGACATGAATGGGTTTGAGTGAGGACACATGCCGCGCACGTTTAACAGGTGAGCGTCCGATATCCAAGGGCAACCTGGCGCAGGATAATCTGCCTGGTCCACCCCGAGGTACCCGTAAATGCTGCTGTTAATACGTCCACGGCCACTCTAAATACTACCACTCTCACACTCTCACACTCAATCAGACACATTACACACGGACGGAGGCTCAAACACACTCAGAGAACACTTAAACGTATTCAGAGACACTCACACGCACCCCGCTACTTGGAACCCAAATGCACCCTCACACACACACACACACACACACACACACACACACACACACACACACACACACAGACACGCACACTCGAAAGACTCTTAAACACATGCAGACACACTCAGAGGCACTCAGAGGATACACACAGACTCAGAGCAAAGCGTTCATTGACTCACAAATTCCCGTGCACCCAAATAGCTTGGTAGACGTTCACACACATTCTGCTCAGAGCAGCCTGCTTTGTGGGGGCCGTGCAGCGGGGGATGAGTCAGGACGACGCGAGAGCCAATTTAACTCAATCTGCTGAAACACGGCGGCCGGCGCCACATAAACACACCACTCCACGCCGCTTGTCTCACCGATTCCCCCGCGCTTTAGCTCTTCAGACCCACCTTCCCTCTAATGTCGTGCCTGTACCTGTGTGTGTGTGTGTGTGTGAGTGTGTGTGTGTGTGTGTGTGTGTGTGTTTGTGTGTGTGTGTGTGTGTGTGTTTGTGTGCGTGTGTGTCTGTGTGTGTGTGTGTGTGTGTGTGTGTGTGTGTGAGTGATTTAGCTCTTCAAATCCTCCCCTTCACTCCAATGTCGCGTGTGTATGTGTCTGGGTGTTGTGTGCTTGTGTGTGTGTGTGTGACAGATTTAGAAAAAGACAGTGTGTATATTTTTGGGTCGGAGAAGGTTCTGGAGAGAGTTACAGCGACAGTGCTGCTAAAATGATAGGCTGCGCTATGATATGTGCGCGAGTGCTCGTAAATTGTGCGTCGCCGCTGGATCATTTGGGAGGGACACGTGTGTGTGTGTGTGTGTGTGTGTGTGTGTGTGTGTGTGTGTGTGTGTGTGTGTGTGCGCGTGTGTGTGTTTGTGTGTGCCCCCCCAGACAGGCAGTATCTCCACTGTGTATTCCTCCCACTGCATCCATCCTCTCCCAGATCACGGCTTCTGTTCAGGGATCTATCGCGGTCGTAACCCTGCCCTCATTCAAAAACTTTTACTATTTTTCTTCCATAACATGCCCATACTTCCCAGTCCCCCTCCCTTCTCCCCCTGCAATGTTATCGCTATTTCCAGAAACATGAATGTCAACGATTACAGAGGAAGACCACCGCCTCTCTCTCTCTCTCTCTCTCTCTCTCTCTCTCTCTCTCTCTCTCTCTCTTTGGCTCTCCCCCTCCCTTCCTCCCTCCCTCCCTGCTCGTCTTGTCGCAGTGGTGATTCGACTTGTCGCGAATTATGGATTAGGACGACGGCTGCAGAAAAAGAACACGGCTCTTAACAAACAGAGGAGCAAAGCAGCGGCGTCGGCGCTACGCCATTAGGCCGCCGGGCTGTTTTATCGCCACCGGGTCCCGCAGTAAGCCGTGGAGTGGCGCCCGCGGCAGACATCTTGGATCCAGCTAGGTGCTTGGGTTAATGCGGACGTGCTTAAGGCCATAATGGCTCCGGCGGTTGTAATTAGCCTTTGTTTGCGTTTTGTCTTTGAAGCCCGCGTCGCCCATGGAGGTCCCTGCTGCTGCTCATGTTCTATGCATGGAATGGCGCCGTAAAAAAATATCCCAGCGCTATTTATCGCTGCGACGAATAAACCGACCGACCCCGCAGCAATGGTTCATCTCTGCCCGCCTTTTATTTATTTTTACTCGTACACTCATTTTACTTGACCGTGTTATTTTGTTTTGTTTTTCATCTCTTTTGTTTTGCTTTTGTTTCACTTCCTCCCTCGGTGAGGTGATGGATTCGTTTAGCCTCTCGCTGATTGGATAAGCTCTGGAGCAATAGGAACTCTTCAACCCTGTTAAACCCCCGAACCCCCCCCTGCACTTTCATTCTGGACAGGAGCGTGCCCCCCCCAGGCTGACCTGTGTGTTAGCGTTTCATGCTAGCACAAAGCACGTCAAAATGTCCTCACAGCCTGTGGCACTTACAAAATGAAGGGAACGTCGCGCAGAGAGCAGCTAAGTAGAACGAGTCTGGTGGGGGAGGAAGGGGAGGAGGGGAGAGGAGGGGAGAGGAGAGGAGGGGATGACACTTTGGGAAACAAAAATGAAACACTAGTGATTTTCAAGTGGGACCACCGGTGATCACACTTGGAGAGAGGGAGAGGGGGAGAGAGAGAGAGAGATAGATTGGGAGAGAGAGAGAGAGATGGAGGGAGAATGAGAGAGAGGAGGGAAAAGAGAGAGAGAGAGAGAGAGAGAGACTGTGTGTCAGCAGTGTTTGTGTTTGAGGAGCCCTCTCTCTCTGAAGTGTCGGCCAATCAGAGCTGGGTATTCCCGCTGCGGCTCTGTGTCAGCGCACCTGCTTATTGTAGCGCCGCTTATCTGAGCGTCACTTAACGAGACACCGTGGGAGGGGGTGGGCGACAGCGCTCCCTCCCTCCCTCCCTCCCTCCCTCCCTCCCTCCCTCCGCCTCTGCCTCCCACGACGCACCAATAAGACGCCCCCTCCAGCCACTTCTCTCTCTCCATTCGGGCGACCAAATCCCCTCCCCAGTGTGTCAACGTTTTTCTCCTTTCTCCCTCGGTTCATTTAGCACGTTTTTTTCCGTTTACGTTTCCTTCTCTTCGCTCTTTATTGCTTTTTTTGATCAGGTGTGCTGCATGTTATTAGTGTGTCTGTGTTAGTTTGTGTGTGTGTTTATGCTTGTGCCTGTGGGTTGAGTTGTGTGTTAGTGTGTGTGTTTATGCTTGTGCCTCTCTTGGCTATTTGTATGTATGTATGTGTGTGTATATCTCTGTGTGTGTATATTTATCCTTTTATATGTGTGTTTAGCGGTGTGTGTGTGTGTGTTTGGTTATCCTTTTGCCTGTGTCTTGAGTTGTTTGTGTGTATGCATGTGTTTATATGCGTGTGTTGAGCAGTGTGAATGTGTTTTTTTTTGTGTGAGTGTGTAAGTTTATGCTTGTATCCGTGTGTTGAGTTGTGTATGTGTGTGTTCTTCTGTGTGTTGAGCTGTGTGTGTGTGTGTGTTTTCGTCAGTGTGTTGAGATGTGTGTGTGTGTGTATGTGTTCATCTGTGTTTGTGTGTGTGTGTGTTTTGTTCTTTTGTGGGTTGAGCTCTGTGTGCGTGCACGGCGGCTAACTATCCATGGATCTCGTGCTAACCCACGGGTCATTCTCTCTGATCCTGCGCTGCCTTATTGCTTGCTAATAGCGACCATTAGCTCGCAAATGTCGAGCGAAATGAAATAACACCGCTCAGGCAGGTAAATATTGACGTTAATTTCCCGCTCTGTATTAACTGAGAGTGTTGGAGGTGGGGGGGGGGAGGGCGGTGGGTACTCGGGTTCCTGTAATTTTAACCCCAACCCTCATTTGAATCCATTAGCGACACGGCAATTAGCTCCGCCAGGATGATTGCCGTTATTTCTGCTTCCTGAGATAAATCACACGGGAGTCGCTGGTGTCACAAGAGTGAGAAGGAGGGAGAGGCAGGGAGAGAGAGACAGGGATCGACAGCTAGGGACCTCATAGACTCCCAAGGGTGTCAGAGCTGCGGCGTCCAGGTGCTGCTGGAGGTTAAATTACATCCATCAGGCCG
>NC_136944.1:5162792-5204825 GCF_949987615.1 Pollachius pollachius
GTCTGTGTGTTTCCCAGCAGGGTTGAAATAAACAAACAAGTGAATAAATATATGAATAAATTATATAAAATAATATGATGAATACATGAATAAACAATAAATCCATACAAAGTAAATAAATAAATATATGAATAAATAATATTAGGGTATGTTATATTATGAATGCATAAATAAACAAATGGATAAATATATCGATATAAAGTCAATTGATATGTAACTAATAACTTAAACAGTCTTATCTCTTCGTTCCGGTCTGTCTTTCTACGAAAGAGTTTCCTTGTGTTTGCATCCCCCCCTGCACAGACACACACACACACATACAGACACACACACATACAACGCACAGCCCGCCACTCACTGAATCAGATAGATGCTGTCCGCTCGCATCAGCAAGGTCAACGTCCAATTAAAACCTCCCTTCCTGGTTTATCAACCAATGACTGGAAACCAAAACCGGCGAGAGAACCGAGAATCAAGGTTGATGGTTAATGGCTTGATCAAACACACACATACCGACACACACACACACTTACCACACACACACAAACACACACACCTGAGCCGTTCATGTCAAAAATGACATTCACACCTCTAATACTTTATATTTCATGTGTGTGTGCGCTGCGACTTGGTTGTGGTGTGTGTGTGTGTGTTTAATGAGTATGTTCTGCTGGCCATTCGGTGAGGATGCTGAGAGATGTGACGTACAGAAGATCCATCTCCGTGCTCCATCGCTGACATCCGGTCTATACTTCAATATATGCTAATGTTTGCGTAGCCCCATTGAAGCGCTGTACAATTTGGTTTCCTCATCCACTCCGGACCGAGTGAACCGGGCGCGGGTGTCACTTTGCAAACCATACACACAGCTCATCGATCGGCTCTCTTTTCTTCAGATTGAATACTTCTCTGAGAACGTAAGGCCATGATTCACCACCGCCTTTATGCGTTCAATCTTTCAAAGTGACGTCTCAAATCGGCCCCCTTTTGATCTATCTCCTCGTGAGGAAATGCTGATTTCATGACCTGGTTTTAAGCATCAAACGTTCAAATGATTCCCCTCATTCCCTCCCCCCACACCCCATCCCAACCTCGCTCCCAGCGCCCCAAAATGCATTGCCCGAAAAAAAAGAACAGAAACACATTTCCATATTCAGTCCGTGTTCGTCATTATGGAATCTGATAACTACCGCTGGTCGGAAGCAGATGGATTAATATGTGCATATGTATGTTTTAAAAGAGAACTCTTAACAGAGCCGTGTATAGCAGCGAGGACCGCGTTGCATTAAACATGCTGCTCGCTCTGCAACGACACAGCCTTCTCCTGAAGCTGGGTTTGATGCTTCTCGCCCAGCAGGAGGGAATCGCAGTACGGGATGCTTTTACTCGCGGAGGTGGAGCGAGAGGTGGCGTGCGGGAGGGTTGGGAAGAGGGCGGGGAAGCAGTGGTAGTTTAGCCATGTTAAGACTCAGCAATACCTTTGCATATGAATTAAAAAGAGGGTGATTCTTTTTGATGTCTGAGCGATAAATAATAAACTATGCCCGTCTTAAGGTATGCTCTTTCATGTTTCAGCCGTGGCGCTGCGTTTTTTTCCGTGCCGGTTCCTTAATGTATGCGTTGCATTACTGTGCACACCCCCTCACCCCCCCCAGCCTGAAAGCCCCAGCCCATGCATAACCCAGACGTATGTTAATGACTTTAATCGGCTGTTCTGTTCGTATTTAATCAGAACCACTGCTGCTGGGCGAAGCCGCCGGGACAGGGCCCCTGACGAGCCTCTTAGTCTATTCTGGGGGCCCCGCGCCGAGGAGAGAGAAACCCCCACTTACCCCGAACCCCCTTTCGCTTAATGTCTGGCTGCCAAAGTCTCCTCTGATTGGCTGAGATCCCTGCACACGGTTCCATTTTGAGACTCTCAGAATCGTTGAGAGACGCAGAGCCGTGCCAATGAGCTGCTGGAAATGGAAGGCTAAAATAAAAACCAATGCTTTCCGTTGTGATGGGGGGGAGGTACGCCCGGCCATGGGAAGCAGGCAGGCAGCGACCAGATGTGATGATTAAAAAAAAAATTTTTTTTTAATATTTACTGTACAGTCAACAGAGGGAGAGTTAAACTGTGGGCGTGACAGCTTGGTGTGCGTGGTGTTGGTTCGCGGTTCTGGACCAGCTGGTAGACTGCAGGATTTGATGCGCTGCCAGCCGAACACGGCGCTGCGCTACTCTGTCTGCATCACAGCTTTTTATGGGCAGAAAATGCCGAGCGCAAGAGATCACGAGAAACACATACGCTCCATTTCTTTATCAGCCATAATGAGCCGTCTCACATTTCCGTAGACAAATCTCTCTTAACTCTCCCTCTCTCCCTTCCAGCGCTCGCTCTTCCCATCTTACATCTTCTCTCTCTCCCTCTCTATCGCTCTCTCTCCCTCTCTTCCTTCTAGACCTCGCTCTCCCCATCTTACATCCTCTCTCTCTCTCTCTCTCTCTCTCGCTCTCGCTCTCTCTCTCTCTCCCCATTTTGCATCTTTTCTCTCTCTCTTCCTCTCTCCCTTCTAGCCCTCGCTTTCTCCATCTTCTCCCTCTCTCCCCCTCCCTCCCTCCCCCCTCGGTCTGACTGAATGCGATCCCTGGCGTTGTGCTGCTAATTCCCTGCACTCTTGCAGGCCGATGTGCTGTCCTGATTGGCCGAGGCATCGATCGGCGGGTCCTCTTACAGGAGTCTTGGCGGTGCGCTGATGGCGCTGGAGCTTCCTGTGTCCTGAGGCCTCCAGGCCCACACTCACACACTCCCCGGGAGTGAGTGAGTGTGGGGGGGGGCCTTACCATTTGTTGTGGCTGGACCACCGCGACGGGGAACGCCCGTCTTGGTTGCTCCGTCGTCGCACTGGCAGACATGCTCCCTCCCCCCCACCCCCCCCCCCCGCTAAGGGCTAAGGGCTAACGTCTACTGGCCTATGACGTCATGCCCTTTATATTTCCAGATTCTCAGATCGCCTTCCAGGCCACCGTAGCTCTCCCCGAGCCCCCTGAGCGGGTTGTGGTGAGAGGCCAAGATGAGAGACAATAAGATGTACGAGCGTGTTCTGGAAGTCTGAGGCCAGTGGGGGCGGGAGGGAGGGGGGGAGGGAGGGAGGGGGGGCAGGGGGGAGAGAGGGAGAAAGAGCAAAGATACAATGCAGAAATAATACTTCATAACAAAATAAAGACGGAGCCAAAAGAGAGCGAGGGAAGGAGGGAGAACAAACAGAGAGAGAGATGGAGAGAGGGGGGAGAGAGAGAGAGAGAGATAGAGAGGGAGGGAGAGAGAGAGAGGGAGAGAGATAGAGAGGGAGAGAGAGAGAGGGACGGAGAGAGAGAGAGAGATAGCGGGAGAGAGAGGGGGAGAGAGAGACGGAAAGAGAGATGGAGAGAGAGAGTACGGCAACCACACACCCCTAGACAGAACGAGGCTGGACGCCGTGCTTCCAAAGCCCAGTTCATACATTGCTAATGCCGGGAGTAATATAGGTCTCATTCATAATGGATCAGGCCGGCCCAGTCCGCCCCACCACCCTATCACAGCCACTGTAAGGAGGGCAAAGATGCATTGTGTTTGTCCGGGAAAGTTTGGCGGTGCGTGCAGCCGGTGGGATGCGGTCAGGGAGAGGGCTGGTGGGGCCTATACCCCCAACTAGTCCACCTGGGACCGAGTTCAGACATGAGCCAGAGCCCAGGCCTAGAACACGCCACTGTCTCTTCTACTGCGGGGAACTTGGGACATAGGATTTAGAATGTAGAACTAGGATGTGGAGCTAAGAATGTAAAAATGCTTATGTCTTCGGCCTCTTCGTCTGCCATGCAATGTGTTTGTCAACCCGCAACTCTGGTGAGGCCGTAGTCATCCTGCTAATACGGCTGTAATTATTTAAGGAATTAATCAGCTTCTAATCGGTCAATAATAGACTCTGAATGTGAGGAATGCTGAGATGCAGACATTTAAGAGTGTAAGAACCCACACGGGGTATCCTTCATGAAAGAGGAATTATTTATTTGAAACGTATACACTGGCTTGTGATGTTAATATAGAGCAGACTTTTTGGGGGATTTTATTGAAGCGCTTTCAGAACAAAACCGCTAAAAAAAAAGAAAAGAAAATAATAAAATATGGAGGACTGAAGCTGGAGGATGACCGGTTGTTGTGGGGTTCAGTCAGGGGATCAAGTGAGTGCTGCTGGAAGATGAAACAGGTTCTATATTATGATGCGCTGCTATTACAGGGGATGGGAGTACGGACGACAGAGATAGTGTGGTACGAGAGTCGGCTCAGTCTAGACACATGGTCTCCACCGCCACATTAAAAGTCCCCTGTCACATTTCTTTAGCCCGGCGTGTTAATGAGCTAGTCAGCATGACCAGGCTGTGTTATGAGTTAAGCAGTTTGGTCACTGATGAACACAACTGTGTACTGAGGAGGGTGCGCTTGGTTAGGCAGTCAGAGTAAAAATTGAAGGGTGGAGCGTTTGATTAAACAACGATGGGGGGGTGCTTTAGAAAGCACAAGACCTGTGTCCTCAAAGTACCCTAACATACCCTCCACCTCTACCCCTCCTGCCCCATCTTAACCCTGAACCACCCCTCCCTAACCCCTAGTACACTGAGTGGACAGTTGGGAAGGCCAGGGCATTAATAATGAATGGCTCTCACTAATTCCACTCATACTCCATTTGCACGGTGCAGATCTCAATGGAATTGTCGCGTTGCCAAGATTATAGTTTTACGGAGAAACCCCATCAGCACTATCGCCACCACCACCTCAATCAACACCGCCACCACCACCTCAACCAACACCACCACCACCACCACCACAAACAACACCACTACAAACATCACCACCACAATCACCATCACCAGCGCCATCACAAACAACATCACCACCACCGCCACCACTATCGCCACCACCACCACCATCACAAACATCACCACCGTCACTACCACCACAACCACCCCAACCATCACAAATATCATCTGCACCATCCCCACCACCACCACCACCGCAGCCATCAGCCCCCTAAAACATCTCGAGGTTGCGGGTAACGCTGGGACAGACGCGACCGAACGTCCCCCGGAGTGCACCCTTCGTGTGGTCGATGTTCAAAAGGTGTTCACACGAAAGGAATACCTGAACACCGGCACGGGGAAGTAGAGCAGACACACGTGTCCACACCGCAAACACACGCACACTCACACACGCATAGTTAATGACGGACTGCAGAGAGTTGCAAATTGTGGTCAACAGCAGGTTATGCCCACCTATTTTTTCTCTCTCTCTCACTCTCCCTCTCTCCCTCTCTCTCTCTCTCTCTCTCGTTCTCCGCGGGTCTAAACAATGCATGAACCTCTGAAAAGGGCCAAACGCTGAACCACTTAGCAGATGAATATTTTATGGAGTGTTAAGCTATGCACAGGCGGCTTTTCCTCTTCGTCCTGCCTCCAAACAACCCCCCCACCCCACCCCCTCCAACCCCCCTTCCACACACACACACACACTGAACCACCACCGTCATCATCATCATCATCATCTGCAGCTCATCTCTCCATCATCATCATTTGGTGGGGGGCTGGGGGGAGGTCAAAGGTTATTCCACACTGTGATCCAGCGAGCGGCGTTCTCATCGTGTTGGTCATCGTCGTCATCCCCCCCCCCCCCCCCCCCCTCAACAGGCTGAGATGTAGGGAGCCTTGAGGGAGGCGCCTGGGCCCTAACCCCTTCCTGCCCCCTGCTGACCCTCGTCTGAAGTCACTCTGGATCAAAGTGTCTGTGAACCGACTCAGTAGTAAACAGTCCTGAAGTAGCAGTAGAGTAGTCTATTGTCTAAGTTGACTTGATTCTCGTGCACCCTGGTCGTTTGGTGCAAAATGGTGTATAGTGTGTGTGTGTGTGTGTGTGTGTGTGGTTAGGTGTTCTGCTTTTCTTTTAATTATACTTTCCGTACTCACATCTCTCTGGCCCTCTGCCAACAGACTCCCTTTCTTTTTTGTTCCCTCTCTCTTGTTTTATCTTTCTTTCCCCCTCTCTCTTAATGGAAAAATATCAATTTCTCTCTCTCTCTCTCTGTCTCTCTCTCTCTCTCTCTCTCTCTCTCTCTCTCTCTCTCTCTCTCTCTCTCTCTCTCTCTCTCTCTCTCTCTCTCTCTCTCTTTCTATCTCTCTCTCTCTATTTCTCTCTGTGTTTGTGAGCTGGTCGATAGTCTAGGGGTGTGGGGGGTCTGTATTAGCTGGGAGTGCAGGAGTGAGGCGTCTTCTGGCGGTCTGCCAAGCTCCACCTGCCACGTCTCTGCTCCTCCGATCATTCCCAGCACAGCCTCACCTGCTGGAGCCCCAGCTTACCCCAATACCCCCACCCTAAACACCTTCACAACTATCACATCTCCCAGCACAACCGCCTCCACCTCCGTCAAATCCAGCATCACATCTACCACCACCATCATCACCTCCGCCATCATCACCTCGACCCCCACCACCATCACATCCATTACCACAGCCCCCTCCACCTCCATCATCACCACACCCGCACCCACCCCCCAGCGCCACTGGTGCAGTCCGGCCTCGTCTCATATCTGTTCCCGGTCACAACTTTAATTGCAGGTCATGTCAGACAGCAGGGCTACACGTCCATGCACGGCCGCACGCACGCAGCCCCGCTCACGGACACGCGCGGCGCCACCATGTAATCAACACACATAGCATGTAATCAACTTTAGGGCGGCGCGCTACGTGACCGCACTCGTGATCGGGACGTGGAATCAGTATGCTCCCTCCTCTCTCCCGCTCTCCTTCTCTGCTCCCCTCGGCCGCTCTCTCCTTACCCGGTTTTTCCGATTGAGCGTTGGTCTGGGCTGTAGGCCCGGACCGCGTTACCATCTGTAGATGAGTTTTCCGCACGCTGGTTTAGGGGGACAGGGTTTCTGTGATGCTCCCCTGTCTTTCGCTCTCTCTCTCTCTCTCTCTCTCTCTCTCTCTCTCTCTCTCTCTCTCTCTCTCTCTCTCTCTCTCTCTCTCTCTCTCTCTCTCTGTCTGTCTCTGTCTGTCTCTCAAATTCAAAAAAGCTTTATAACTTGGTAAACAAACGTTTACATTGCCAAAGCAGGGAGAAAATTAGAAGGTAAAAATATTAAACGTTAAAAACAAAATATGTATCAAATACATATCAAATAATAGAACATTAAATACTAAATATATATAAAGTCAAACGTTGAATCCTACTCTGTCTCTCGCCCTCTCTCGCGCTCGTTTCTATTGGCTCCTGCGATCCACTATTGAGAGATGAGTCGGGTTTCAAATCCAGTCAACGTTACTTGTATCTCCCCTCCATCACAATTACAGTCTTGCCCCCCTCCCCGACCCCACATAGCACTTACCCTACCCACCCCCTCACCCCCCCACCCCTCCCTCCGCAGACGCTCCAGAGGCCAGGGAAGATGACGATGGGAATGAAAGGCCGGGAAAAAAAACGGGATATTTGAGAAACTTGAGACGACGATTCGTAAGATGGATGACTTGTGTGCGGGGTGGCTGGCGAGGGCAACAGCTGTCTGACCGGTAGGACACAGAATGATCCACTCTCCCTTAGAGGACAGCGGGCTGACCTGGGCTGACCTACCCTGTCTGGTCGGGCTGACCCGACGCACTCACACCCATCCCTTGTTTGGTCAAATAACTGTGATGGTGTGTGTTGGAGTGTGTGTGAGGATGTGTGTGTTGGTGTGTGTTGGTGTGTGAGGATGTGTGTGTGTGTGTGTGTGTGTGTGTGTGTGTGTGTGTGTGTGTGTGTGTGTGAGTGTCTGTGTTGGTGGGTGAGTATGTGTGTGTGTGTGTGTGTGAGTGTCTGTGTTTGCGACATTAGCGTGACATGGCTGTTAATTGTCTCTGTCAGGTGAAACGAGCACCGCCCCCCTATCATTTAATTACCTCACCAAGGTCCCGGCCCGGGCCACTAGTGTGTGTGTGTGTGTGTGACTGTGTGTGTGTGTGTGTGTGGGTCAGTGTGTGTGAGCGCATGCTTGTGTGTGTGTGTGTGTGTGTGCGCGCGCTTGTGTTTGTCTGCGATTCTGTGCGTGTGGGTATGTGTGTGTGTGATTGAGAAATACAGAGAGAGAGAAAGAGGGACTATGCTGCAGTGTATGAGATTCCCATCGTACCTCCTAATGCTTATCTCCCATTTGCAACAAACGCAGAACGCTAAGTGCGACGGTGGGAAGATTAACGCGAGGGTGGCGATGTAGATCAAGGGCGTTCAGGAGGCTCGATACCGCGGCGTGTCAGGCGACGCCATCACATGTGGTTTTATTAAACGGTTGCCTTTCTGCGGGTCGCTGCGGAGGTGAGGCCGTGAGGCCGCAAACTGAAGCGTCTCCCGCCTCCCCGCCTCTTTTTTTCTTTTTGTCTTTTTTTCTGTTGTTCATCTCTCAAACGATTAAGGCAGTGCTGAGCCCGTAGTTTGGGGCGTGTAGCGGAAACACTACATTTGATTACACTTATGGAGACGGGAGGAGGGGGGAGGAGACGGGGGAGGGAGGGGGAGAGATTACCGCTGCAGCCTCCTCTCTTGTCCCGGTGTATCATTTTATTCGGCCATTGACATTAACCAAAATGGAAACAAACAAACCGTATAAATATATACAGTAGTAAAACTTAAAAGTCATCATTTTACGAGATTCCATTTCTTCTCTGTCAGTGTGTTTCTCCCGTTTATGCCGATGTTTGACATTCGCCGTCACACCGGCGGAACTGCAAAACGCACAATTCAGCTTTTGATGACAGGCTTGTCTCTGTGCTCGGGAGAAAATTGGATTACGGGTTGAAGTCGCAGCAGTTTGACAAACACAGCTCTTGTCGTCGCCGGGGCGACCTTGTTGGGATGGGGGCCATGGACAAACGTTGAAGGATTCCTTTTCTTTTCCATTCTTCTTATCGTCTTGTCGTCGAAATCAAAGAGAAGTATTGATTTTGTTCGCTGGCGGGGGGTGTGTGTGAAATTCCCCAAACTGTAGCGTGGGGCGTGTGATTGGTGGCCCTGGGAGCCAATGGGAAAGGCTTTGATCAGAGAATCAGGCCAGGCGATGGATGTGACAGCGGGTGTCTTCAAGCGGAGATGAAACAGAGAACAAAGGGGAGTCTGTGTCATCCTGCAGGGTTACAGTAAACAGCTTCTGACAGACTGCTTATCGCACTCCCAGCGGCGGGTTACTCAGGTATCAGTGGAGAGCCGCGGCTCCTGTTAGCAGGAAGTACACACCTCTTTAGATTAGTTTCTTCCCCTTCTCCAATGATCCTTCAGTGTCTGCCGACCCGGTACCAGTAGTCGTGTGCACTTGACGGTGAGGGACCAGGTTTGTGTGCGAGACGGCGAGGAGATAGTGGTCAACTGAAAAAGCAAAGATCTGACTTCGCCAAGGCTCGGGTTCGGCCTAGGACGATACAGCAGAGACCCGGGGAGACGGGAGATGGGGTCCGCCGTTGCCATTGGTAATTATTTTGGCGGGAAAAACCCAACAGCCAGATATTTGGTTTGATATTGACAGGGCAAGCAGAGCATCCCCTGTCCCAGAGAGAAACATAGAGAGAGAGAGAGAGAGAGAGAGAGAGGGAGAGAGAGAGAGGGAGAGTGAGAGAGAGAGAGAGGGAGAGAGAGAGAGAGGGAGGGAGAGAGAGAGACAAAGAGAGACAGAGAGAGAAGGTTAAATGAGGAATCGTAAACACCATGATGAACCACCTCCCTTGCACACCTGCCTGCCATATCAGCTGTAACTGTGTGTGTGTGTGTGTGTGTGTGTGTGTGTGTGTGTGTGTTTGTGTGTGTGTATGTTTTGTGCAATCCAGCTGGCCACAGCAAGGCTGAAACTGAAATACTTGTGGGGAAAAAGTGTGTGTATGCACGTTTGTTTTTGCGTATGAGTGTGTGTCTGACCGAGTGCGGCGTCAGATAGCGGTTTAGGATGTTAACAGTAGTCACCGCCACACCTCACTACCACCAGGTAGATAAGACTCATCCTGGCTAAACCATAGACACTATCACTCAGGGAGAGAGAGGGAGATGACACACACACACACAGACTCACAGACACACACACTGTGGCCCGCTCATGCGTCCACGGCTCCGTTACCTGCCTGAAGGCTGGGGAAGCGAGGGCCCGGCAGTCAAGGTCCGGTCGGAGGCAGAATGGAGCAGACAGCTTAACATGGCAGCACTAGCCTCCGCGGCGGCGCTAGCTTTGGGGCTTGATGCGGTGCCGCAAGCTGCAGATCTCTCTGTGGGGAGGGCGGGCTCCCCGGCTCCCAGGCTGGCCCCTAGCCCGCCACTCTTATCAAAGGGAACGTTGGGATGTACCAATTTGTAGCCGAGTTGTATTGACATCAGAGAGCTGGATCGGCCAGGGTCTCACGAGCGGGATTATGCAACCGCATGCAATGCACCAATCACAGGCCGCCGATCGCCCGGGACCCTGCGCGGTTTTGGGCTGTTTGAAGAAGTCTGAAAGTTCTTCAAAGCTTGCATGTAGAAACTCATGTTCTTTTGTTTTTCAAGAAACTCAAACTGCTTTTTGTGTCTTTACTAGATCTCGTGCCTCATGGCCGACGAACCAAACCAGTGGTTAACTGTACTTTTACATTTATATTAAGTGTATTTAGCAGACACTTTTATCCAAAGCGACTTGAAAGAAGTACATTTTTCAGAAGAAGAGAAACAACAATATATTGCTGTCGGTACAGAAAGGATGTTGTCTACAACAATTAGAGTAACACTGTAGAGCTAGCGGCTAAAAGTGGAGCTTGAAGCTAGTGAAAGTAGCAGGCAGTAGAGACGGCAGCTAGTGCTACAGCTAGTGGCTAACGGTAAAGCTAAGAGCTAACATCAGAGCTAGCGCCTAATGGCGCCTGGTTAGCTAGGAAATGCGAGCGTAGCGTGGTTCTTTCAATCCTTAAACGCTTGCGTCACCTTGATTGTTGGCAGGCAGGCTTACACACGCTAACTCAGTTAGGCGGTACATCATGGCAATCTCAGGAGATAGTGGCCACGCACACTACTGCGTTGTAACCCTTTCTACTCCCCCCCTGCCCCCCCCAACCTCCCTTCGCTGGGCCTCAGCCACTTCAGGCTGAGGGGCATTAGCATTTTGAGATTGCCTCCTCAGCTCTCTTTGTGAATGGGATCGAATTACACTCAAAAGCTCTGATTGATTCTTTCTGAGCACAATAGTTCCCATAGTTTAAGCCAATCCCGGCAGCCCACCCCCCCCCCACCCCTCCCGCCTCCCTTCATTCCTCCCCTCTCCTTCCCTCCCCTCTCCCCATGCACCTATTGAATCGCTTCCAAAGCAGTCAGCAATGGCCTTTTTTATGGTTCCAAAATGGCTGAATGGCCCTGGGATAGGGCTATGACAGCTCGTGAAGGAGAGGAGGGGGGAGGGGGGGGGGGGGGGGGGGGGAGGGGGGGGAGGTAGGGGGGGGGAGAATGCGTTAGTGAATGCAGATCTGATGGGGGTTAAGAGTTCAGGCGGGACGTAGCGCGGTCCGTTAAAGGTGTGCATCAGAATGCACGCACACGCGAGTGCATCGCTGCACCCTTGTCACACACAAACACACGTGCACAACCCCACGTGCACGCCCGCACGGGGCGGGACCTCAGGGCACTTTTTAATGATGCTGTGGAGCCGTGGATGGCTGCTCATTACGGCCCCTCATCTGACACCAGGACGGGCGCCTGTCTGTCTCTCTCCCCGCAGCCTGTCTCACCCCCCCCCCGACACCGGGCGTCACGCACTCAAACGGCGAGCTGCACACGTCTCACTGTTTAGCACGCAGTGGGAGGGTGAAAAGTGCATGCTGCAGCTGTGCATCGGAGTGGGGAGAGAGAGAGGGAGATGCATTGAGACACCGAGAGGGAGAGGGGGGAGGGAGACACGAAGAGAGGGAGGAAGGGAGGGAGAGAGACGCAGAGATAAAGGGAGAGGGAGTGGGAGAAAGAGGGATGGAGGGAGACAGAGAGAGGGGAAAAAAACAAAGAGGGAGAGAGATATAAAGATGTATTAGGAGCGAGAGATACAGGGAGACAGACAAAGTGAGAGGGAGGGAGAGAGATAGAGGAAGAGAGGAAGGGAGACACAGTGAGAGAGAGAGAGAGAGAGAGAGAGAGAGAGAACAATAAAAAAGCCACATTTGTATCTTTCTGGGGACCTATCCTCACATTGTCTGACAAATGAGAGCCTGCCACGCACACACACCCCCACACACACACACACACACACACACACACACACACACACACACACACACACACACACACAACGATGCACCCTCTGCCGTTCTCCGCCTACCTCTATTGATCTCTAAACCTCATATCCACCACCCCCTCCCTCGTCTACTCCCTGACACACACACACACACACACACACACACACACACACACATACACACACACACAGGTTTGGTGCTTATGGGGAACCGGTGCGGTCCTCAGTAACCCTCATTACGGCGCTGATGAGAAGCAGAGCAAACGAGCTCACGGCAGGTGTGCCTCTAAATGAGTTCCTAACAAACCTAAATAAAATAAACCGAAAGTCCAAAGTATTTTAGTGATTTGTGGAACAACAACCCTGCTCTGCCAGAAAAACAGAGTACTTCTCCTGGTGTTTGGCATATCAAATGAAGCAATTAAGTAATGTGTATTAACATTATTATTTTTGGTCAAGTATTCTTGATTTAAAAGTGGCATTGCCTTGTCTTCAACCGTAACCATGGTAACCCTACCCTGATGTTGAAACCATCCGATTGGTCTAGAGGGTTAGCACTACAGGTCTGTTCAAGGTCTGGGCCCGGTCTGGTCCAGGTCTGGTCCAGGTCTGGTCCCGGTCTGGTCCCGGTCTGGTCCCGGTCTGGTCCAGGTCTGGTCCCGGTCTGGTCCAGGTCTGGTCCCGGTCTGGTCAAGGTCTGGTCCAGGTCTGGTGCAGGTCTGGTTCAGGTCTGGTCCAGGTCTGGTCCCGGTATGGTCCAGGTCTGGTCCCGGTCTGGTCCAGGTCTGGTGCCGGTCTGGTCCAGGTCTGGTCCCGGTCTGGTCCCGGTCTGGTCCAGGTCTGGTCCAGGTCTGATGCAGGTCTGGTCCAGGTCTGGTCCCGGTCTGGTCCAGGTCTGGTCACGGTCTGGACCCGGTCTGGCCCATCAAACGTGGCTCGGGTCCGTGTGTCCTGGCCGGTGTGGGGGTATACCCTCCGGGCAGCTGGCCCCTGATCAGTTGACTAATGGACGACGTTTTAATGCATCGTATCCAGAGGCTCACATCTAAAAAAATATTACATATCCTTTCCCGTTTGCAACGGTGTCCAGGTGGTCTTAATCATTATTTATGAGGGTGTAGTTGAGCGGAAAAAAAGTAGTAGATGGTGAAGTAAAAATACCGGAGGACTTTTAGTTTGTAAAACTGGAAGTTCCCATCTGGTTTCCTGCCTGTCGTTGGACACACATTAAACCACAGGCGGTACCGGAGGACTTTTACCTTGCTACTCTGCAAGTTCCTTCCCATTTCCTCCTTGTTACGCAAATGCACTGGCAACGTCGGCGGGGCTTTTACTTTGTAAGCCGGAGAGTTCCACCTGGTTTCCTGCTTGTCCCCTGGCCCACATGCACACACTGTCGTCAACACGGCTAACGAAAGGGACTTGCGTCTAAAGTGGCATTTAGGAGGGGGGGTGTGATGATGAAGTCTCTCCCGGTGACGCTAAAGTGTGTGAAATGTCAGCGCCAGTCATGGTGTGCGTTGACTAATGAGAACAGAGCTAGACTTCATGTTCACTGAAGGAGCGTGAAGTACAACATTACGGCCCCATATTTCCACTGGAACAAGGCGAAGACAGAGTGTGTGTGTGTGTGTGCGTTTGAATGTGTGTTTGTGCGGGAATGAGCAAATGGTTGTAGGAGAATGGGCTCCCTATTTTTTTCTGTGTGCGTGCGCGTATGTGTGAGTCCCTGCATGTCAGTGTCTGCGTGTGTGTAAATGCGTGTGAATCACATTAACTGTGTGTGTGTGTGTGTGTGTGTGTGTGTGTGTGTGTGTGTGTTATTCCCACTGTACGCAGTGCAACACACACCTGCCCACTTTCAGCCTTGCTGATTCTACCGACTCAGTCCGTGTTTCAGTTCATTTCTCTTGGTCCAGTTTTATGGTTTGGGTTTTATTGTTCCTGGACTGGTCTGATCGGCTCCGTCAGCACCTTTCCTCTCTGCCGCCCATCAGTTCAATACACACACGCACGCAGATACGCACACGCACACACACAGTGACACATACACAAACACACACAGACATAGACACGCACAGACACACACACACACACACACAAAAATGCACATGCACACACACGGACACACGCACCACCACACACACACCACCTCTTCCTCTGTCTCTTTGATGCTTGCGTTGTGGTGTTTGGCTATTGATGGGTGTCCGGGAGGATGGGAGTTTCTCCTGTTTTTCCCTCTCTGTGAATTGGCCGATGTGGGGCCGATCCAGAGGCTAACATCCTGGTTGGTCTGTTAGAGTTCAGTACGTTTCATTCGTCGGATCTGAAGGAGGTACCGCGAGGGGGTTTCAAAGCAATTACAGTGGATTCAGTTAACACGATTTTACGATGATCAAATATCGAATAGAAAAGAGAGAATACAATGGCAGCATGCAAAGAAATACCTGTGTTTTGTCAATGGATTTGGTAGAAATGATTTGTAGAATTGAAGTCATAAAGTGACTTCAGACCAAATTACTATGTCGTAAGGTCTTCTCGTTGGAAGCAGAATTTGCGGTGCGTGTGTGTGTGTTTTGGTAGGTGAAGATCTTTTCAAGCGTGTTCCAGGGGGTTTGACCCCACACTGAGCCGTCACGGTGGGGTCTGGGGGGCCGGTGGTTGCCCGACCCGGTGGTTCTCACTCAGGTATCAATCTGCTGCATCTCCCTCCGATACGGGTCGTGTCAGCTCTTGTTAGCGGCGGCTCCTGGTGAAATCGTCCAAAACTCCAGCAATCAATCAGGCTTTGCGGAGGATTGATTTCCCTTCATCTTCCCGCTCTTTCCTTCTGCTTCTCTTCTTCTGTGTGCGGGCGTTCCTCTGGTCCCAGCAGCCTTGTGTTCCCAGCAGCCTCGTGGTCCCCGTGTGTTAGACCGTTATCAAGCCGGTTAACAAAGTGCATTAACCTGTGGCGGCCTTCTCTGTTTCCATTTCTTGACTTCATTTTTTTACCTGTTTCCATTTTTATTTTTCTCTGTTTTTCCTTTTTTAATATTTTCACTTTTTTTCCTTCCTTCTTTCTTTTCTTTCTAATGACATAGTATATATATATATATATTTAATGCCTTGGTTTGCATTCTACTTTCAGTTTTTAATTTCCATAGTTCCTTTTATTTCTAGTGCAGTAGCGTCAGACAGACAGCCAGACAACAACGTGAAAGACAGAGACGGAGAGAGAGAGAGACAGACAGTCAGGCAGCAGCACCCATTGAAGCACGCAACCTCAAACACACAAGAAGATGGAGGAAGGGGCCAGACGAATGAAATCAGCAACGTAATCACGCGGACAGGGGAGTGCAGGTCCCCGCCCCCCACCTCTCAACCCCACCCTCCCTCACCCACTCCCCCACCCCCGGTCACCCATTGATATGTGCCTCACGAATCCCCCCCGTAATGAAATATTCACAGGTCAGTGATTTGCTGAGAAATGATGGGGGTCAGTCAATTGCTTTTCAGACAGTAATTTTCTCCCCCTCAGACGGGCCTCCTGGCCGTGTTGACAGTCATTAGTGGCGCCGGACGGCTCGATCGAAGCGCAAGTGTGACACTTGTGAGACAGCCCCCCCCTCCCTCCTCTATAGCCCCCCCTCTCTCCCCTCCCTCTTTTTTTGGTCAATATTTTATTTGCTCGTAAATTCTTTCTTTCCGTGAGGGGACACGGTGAAAAACATGTATACCTTGAACCCGGCACCGTGTTTAACAGACACACACACACACGCACACACTCACACGCGCACACAACCTTAAGCCGCTCTCTTTTTTCCAGGCAGCCAATCAAAGCGGCCGCTGGGTTATTAGACCTCTCATAATTCCCGGGAAGGTTTAGTCAAGGATCCGTTTGTTCCTGTTCCTTTATGACTCCGCTTGACCTTTACAGGATATTACCGCTCCACGTGATGAAGGAGATGAGTGAGCGCAGACACACCGGGAATATTAACCCAGCAGGAGGACGAGGGGCGGGGGGGCACTGCGTGGACTTGATACTCTTCATCTCGCTGCTCCTCTCGTAGGCAGCCAGGGAGTGGGGCTGTGTTTGGCTGTGGAGAAGAGGACACACTCATTCTTAATTCTTAATACTTAATTCCCTTCCTCCTGCTCCCGCTCCTCCTCCTCCTGCTCCTCCTCCTCCTCCTCCTCCTCCTCTTGCTCCTGCTCCTCCTGCTCCCATCTTGCTCCTCCACCACCCCTTCCCCTCTCTGAGGGAGGAGCAGGATGTAGCGCTGGGCTGTGGTTCGGTGGTCAGGGTGGGGTGGGGGCCCCTCTATGCTATGAGGATGAAGCTGTGAGTCAGTCCCCCTGCAGAGGGCTCTGCGCTAGTGTCCAGCCTGCTGTCCTGATGCTTCACAGATAAACACTAACATCTCTCTCCCACTGGACGCTGGCATGTGTCAAGCGATGTCATGTGACATCCACGACCCGGGCACATTTTAAGCCAGTCGGAAACCAAAATGTGACGAGCAAGACTAACAAGAGCGACCCCACTTGTTAGTGGGATTCCAACGTGACACATTTCAGCACACGATGTGAACGTCTGCTGTCGATGGGTTCCGCGGTACACAGTGGAATTCGCAGCAGCGAGCGCCACTGGAGGATTTAGTTTTTATATGTGTACGTTTTTTTCCCACAGTGGAACATCCTGACCGTACTGGAAACCGGCGAGTTAAAAAGCCACACATCTCACACTCATTCCACCGCGGTTTTGTATGGAGACGTCTGCTATCAAGAGCCGCTGAATAGAAACTGTTCTGACTTCTGCTCATTCAATTACTCCTGGGTTTTCTATTTTTTGGATGCATTATAAGTGACTTCACGTTTGATTTCCTTGCCTTTGAATGGGCGCTTCTCCCTTCCTCATCTTCCTCCCTTTTGAGCGCACAAAATACCGCTCAGAATACTCATTAATATTCACACAAAACAAATTAATAACCACACAATGGTAATTAGTATCGACACCGTTCTAATTAATAGATGTGTAATATTTAATTTGTGACCCGATTTAATTTGGTGTGAAACTTTAACTGCTAGAAGGAGTTTAATCAATGGAGTCGCCCGACTAAGTATCAGGGCACGTTCTCTTGTTTAATTAACGGTTACACATCTGTATATATATATATATTTATAATCGTCCATTTTGTAGTTATTTTCAGTGTATTCCTCTGTGTTAATATTATTAAAAAAACGCAGGCACTATTCGCAAATATAGTAATGCTTGATTTACAAAAATAGCAATGTTCAAGAGCATTTTATCCGGGGTACCTGATGTCACGATAGCCATCATATACCTGTTCTGACACTGCCCTGTTCTCCAAACTGCATTACCTTGAACTGGTACTTCACTGAACGATGACAGTAAAAGAGATGGATTGTAAAGTCATCTTTAATTCGGCAGCCTTTCAAAGTCCCTCTCTTTATTCTGAGTCAGGTACTAGTCACTTTCAATGGCCTTTAGGGTTTTTTCATCACATGAGAATAAGAATACCTTTTTGAACAATGGCATTGTTTGGAAAAACGGATTTGTAAATGTCTATCCTGCGATACATCTACATAATCCCCCCACAATGTAAACAAAGAAACACAAACAACCATTCTACATGTAAGGAAAATAATCATCCGCACAGCCTTTGCTATCCCACTTCTAGGACGACTGCACTTCAATCTGCATGTGTTACAACACAATGTACGCCACGCTCTGCGTCTTCCCCCTCATCTCTATCAGATTTAGGGTCACAGCGGCATCAGTGCTGTTGTGCTGTCTACCTCCTAATGAACGTCTCTGTCTCGGGGGCTCCCATGATCCTCTCTGGCAGGCAATGCTCCACTTCTGCAAAGTTGTTGTTTTTTCACTTGGAACTAATTAATAAAGAAAAATGGAAGGCAGCTCTCTCTCTCTCTCTCTCTCTCTCTCTCTCTCTCTCTCTCTCTCTCTCTCTCTCTCTCTCTGTTTCTCTCTCTCTCTCTGTTTCTCTGTCTCCCTCTCCCCCTCGCCCCTCTCTCCCTCACTTGTTACTCGGAGAGTGCCAAATGCAGAAGAGCCAAATACGGACTCAAGATGTTGGCCAATTTTATTTCCAGGGCAGATTTAAGGTTTTTTCTAGATTTACTTATGAGATAAACTGGACAAGCTTGGAATCCAAACAGCGTTGTGTTTAATGGGTACAATCCGCCACGCAGCGCACTCACAAACGCACTCACACACATCCCACTGTGGCGTAGACACCCAACTGCACGTATGCACATAGACACTCTCAAATCAAACACACTCAAACTCATCACAATATGACTTACACACTCATAACAGGCACACACAAACACACTTACACACATCACAATATGACTTACACACTCGACACAAGCACGCACATACACACTCTCACATTCACTCACACACACACACACACACACACACACAGACACACACACGCATCTACAGTATGTACATAGCGTTAGAGTGAAGGAGAGTTCTTCTGTATATTTCACCAGGTATATCATTACACGGTGCACCTTTCTGCTTTGAGTTTGTTCTCCCGTGTTCCCGTGGATATCCTCTAGGTTCTCCGCTCTCCTCCCACACCACAAACACAGGCTTAAATTAAGTTAAGTTAAGACTCCGGCCCGTTACCAAGGCAACGCCCCTACACCTGAAGTTGGCTCCTGGGTGACACCCCCTGTGAATCAGCTCCTAGCTTCTAGCCCCTAGCTCCTTGCCCCAAACCCCTAGCTCCTTGCCCCTAGCTACTAGCTCCTTGCCCCTAGCTACTAGCTGCTAGCTTAGAGCTCCTAGCCCCTAGCCCTTAGCTCCTATCATAGGATGGGTTCAATGCAGAGAAGTATCTCGCCGCGGTTTTCAATCAAAGTACAGATGCTGCCCATCTATGTTGTTCTAACAGTATAGTTCTATCTTCCAGATATTGCCCATCTACGTTGTTCTAACGGTATAGTTCTATAATCCAGATGTAGCCCGTCTACGTTGTTCTAACGGTATAGTTCTATAATCAAGATGCTGCCCACTATGTTGTTCTAACAGTATAGTTCTATATTCCAGATGTAGCCCGTCTACGTTGTTCTAACGGTATAGTTCTATATTCCAGATGTAGCCCATCTACATTGTTCTAACGGTATAGTTCTATAATCTAGATGTAGCCCATCTACGTTGTGCTAACAGTATAGTTCTATATTCCAGATGTAGCCCGTCTACGTTGTTCTAACGGTATAGTTCTATATTCCAGATGTAGCCCGTCTACGTTGTTCTAACGGTATAGTTCTATATTCCAGATGTAGCCCATCTACATTGTTCTAACGGTATAGTTCTATAATCCAGATGTAGCCCATCTACGTTGTGCTAACGGTATAGTTCTATAATCCAGATGTAGCCCATCTACGTTGTGCTAACGGTATAGTTCTATAATCCAGATGCTGCCCACTATGTTGTTCTAACAGTATAGTTCTATATTCCAGATGTAGCCCATCTACGTTGTTCTAACAGTATAGTTCTATAATCCAGATGTAGCCCGTCTACGTTGTTCTAACGGTATAGTTCTATAATCCAGATGCTGCCCACTATGTTGTTCTAACAGTATAGTTCTATATTCCAGATGTAGCCCGTCTACGTTGTTCTAACGGTATAGTTCTATATTCCAGATGTAGCCCATCTACATTGTTCTAACGGTATAGTTCTATAATCCAGATGTAGCCCATCTACGTTGTGCTAACGGTATAGTTCTATAATCCAGATGTAGCCCATCTACGTTGTGCTAACGGTATAGTTCTATAATCCAGATGCTGCCCACTATGTTGTTCTAACAGTATAGTTCTATATTCCAGATGTAGCCCATCTACGTTGTTCTAACAGTATAGTTCTATAATCCAGATGTAGCCCGTCTACGTTGTTCTAACGGTATAGTTCTATAATCCAGATGCTGCCCACTATGTTGTTCTAACAGTATAGTTCTATATTCCAGATGTAGCCCGTCTACGTTGTTCTAACGGTATAGTTCTATATTCCAGATGTAGCCCATCTACGTTGTTCTAACGGTATAGTTCTATAATCCAGATGTAGCCCATCTACGTTGTGCTAACGGTATAGTTCTATAATCCAGATGTAGCCCGTCTACGTTGTGCTAACGGTATAGTTCTATAATCCAGATGTTGTGAGCGAGGCTGCAGGAGGGGGCCAGCATGGCGGCCTGTTATCCGTCCAGTTAAAAGCTCATCTGGCTGACGTGTCTCCACTGAGGACGGCCGCCTGACAGAGCCTGGGGGGGTGGGGGCAGGGGGGGGTGGGGGCCGGGCCGGTGGTCGGCTCCACTGAATATCGATGGAGGTATTGATCGATCGGCGGTCTCTTGTGATTCAATGATTCATCTCAGCCTCCGAGGGAGCTCCGAGTACATTCCTCCGGCCTCGATGGGAGCCCGGCCCGATACCAACGCACACACACGCGCACACACACACACAGGCATGCACAAAGCCACTAACATATGGACGCATACATACACAAACACATGCACGGACGCACATACACAATAACACACACGCACACACGCGCAAACACAAAAACGCAGGGACAAACACGCACTTACATATGCACACACGCTCACATACAGACGCACATATGGATACACGCGCATGCATATTCATTCAGACACACCTATACACACAATCATGCTGTCTTTATATTTGAAAGGTTTGTATGAATGCTTTGGATATTGACATTCATTTGCATTTTCAGACAGACCGAGTCTGAAAGTCAGGCGAAGGAGAATGATGCTGCGCAATATCTTCAAGGCACATGCATTTAGTACAGATTTGATTGTCTATCTATCTATGTACATCTCACTATGTATCTATCTCTCTATCTCTCTAATTATCTATCTCTCTATCCGTATAATCAATGGGAGAATCCAATGTGTGTGGGTTTTTGTTTGTGTCCGTGGGGTTCCTGGCCGTTTCCATGTTGGTTCAATGTGCATCGAGTCACAGGGTAGGGAGGGAGGGGTGAGGAAGGGGGAGGAGGGGGGAGGGTGGGGTGTGCAGTGCTATCCCTCAAAGTGCTTGGAATAATTAGATGCCGGCTTCAGACGGAATGGGCTTGTCACACGCGGAAATAGTATTGTTATTTACTCTGTCTGCTCTGCGCTGCCCTCGTTCTCTCTCACTCTTAATCTCTCTCTCGCTCAATCTCTCCTTCTCCCGGTTCTTGCTTTCCCTCGCCCTTTCACTCTTGCTGCTCTCGATTTCTCTCTCTCTCTGTGTAGATGCAGATCTGTGTGATTTAGACGAAGGGGGTAGGTGATGTGGTACATTGTGTGTTTTTGCAGCTGCCGTGGGTCTGTGTGTGTGTGTGTGTGTCTGAGTGTGTGTGTCTGTGTGTGTGTGTGTGTGTGTGTGTTGTGTTCATCATTGATATTCAGGTGCGTCCGCCCGGCGTGTGTGTAGGTGTGTGAATCGACGTGTGTATGCGTGGCTTAACCTGAGCATAGATGCTTATGATAAACATAAGAATACTGGTTTGAAACCGGTTGTGTCTGTGTGTGTGTGTGTGTGTGTGTGTGTGTGTGTGTGTGTGTATGTGTTTGGCTAGAGATGTACAGAAAGCGAGAGGAAGCTAGGGAGGGAGAGAGAGAGGGAGAGGGGGAGAGAGAGAGAGAGAGAGAGAGAGAGAGAGAGAGAAAGGGAGGGAGTGGGAGAGATGTGAAGAGAGAGAACCATTGATAAATTGATCACAGTAGGAACGGCAGTGTAGTACGATGTGCTTTAAATCCACTCTCTTTTCTGATACACACACACACACACACACACACACACACACACACACACACACACACACACACAAGCGCTGTGGCTCCGGCATCAATTATAGTGGGCTGCATGGTGGACGATGGGTAAACCAGGTGCCAGCCCCACCGTCCAATTAGAGCTCTCTAATTGGAGGAAATCCATGAAGTATGTCGGCCTGTTTACCGCGCTGCCCACACTCTCAGGACGTGCTCGCACTCTGTTCACAGGAAAAGATTTGTTTATGAACGGAGAACGGTTGCATCTAATAAAAGCCCTGGGAGTGGGTGTTGGGGGGTGTGGGTCTCTCTCCCTACCCTCTCTCTACCCTCTCTCTCTCTCTCTCTCTCTCTCTCTCTCTCTCTCTGTCTCTCTCTCTCTCTCTCTACTCTCTCTCTCTCTCTCTCTCTCTCTCTCTCTCTCTCTCTCTCTCTCTGTCTCTCTCTCTCTCTCTCTCTCTCTCTCTCTCTCTCTCTCGTCTCTGTCTCTGCTCTGTCTCTCTCTCTCTCTCTCTCTCTCTCTCTCTAGCCAGCCTCCAGATTAGATAATGCTGTGTGATGGGCTCTTATCGGGGTGTTCTGCACCTCCTTCGGTAACGATCCCCATCTCTCCGCTCCCGCTCTAAACCACCCTCCTGACGAGGGTCGCGTGGAGGCTGCGTGCGTCTCTCCGTCTCTCTCCCCGCTCCTGTCTCTCCTCCTCGCCTTGTGGCTGGTACTCCCTCTATCTCCATGTTCTCTCTCTGTCCCTCTCTTTTCTGTGTCTCATCCCTCTCTTTTTGTATCTCTATCTCTCTTTCTTTCTCATGCCTCCCCTTTTGTCTCTCTCTTTCTCTTTATTTCTCTTTCTGTTTCTCTTTACCTCTCATTCTATTTCTCTCTCTCAGTCTCTCTCTCTCCCTCTCTCTCTGCCTCTGTCCCTCTCTCCTTCTGATATTTTGTGAGGGAAGAATGAGTTTCCTCTACAGCGATCTCATTATGCGTGTTATTATTCAGGAGCACACAGCATGTATATTTTGATTTTAATCCCCATTACCCTAATGTTTCCATGACTGTGGAGCCTAACAGGGATTACACACACACACACACACACACACACACACACACACACGCACCCAGCCCGTCCCCCACCCTGTCCTATCCATCACCCTGTCATCCATAATTCAGCCTTCATATTTGAGTGCTGCTTAACCATTTACAGTGAAGCAGTCTTGCGACACATGAATGATTCACTGCAAGGCGGAACACACAAACACACAAATACGCACACACGCATGCATGCATGACACACATACACACGCACACACTCACCTATGCAATACGTTCACCAAAATATGCATATACACACCCAGGCTGTTCCTACTTAAACCCACACACACACATCCAGTACACACACAGTAAGGTGGGCACACACAGGCATACACACACACACCCACCCACCTATGCAATACATTCGCCAAAGTATGCATACACAAGCTCAAGCCCAGTTTCACACACACACACACACACACACACACACACACACACACACACACACACACACACACCTACATATTCCGATGCAGAACATACACACGTATACACAGCCATGCAGTACACTTTAACATCCCCTACACATATACATTTTGGGGAGATCCTGTAGTGATTGGCATGTTGTCCCGTTTTAAAAAAAAGACGTTATGCTCGTAGGAATCAGGTGTGTTTTAAAACGCTTTTTTCCAACGAGAGAGAGAGAGAGAGAGAGAGAGAGAGTAGTAGAGAGCTCCACCGACAGAGAGGGAGTGTCTCAGTGGGGAGGCTGGTGTTTTTCGTGGGGAGGAAGAGGCAGAGCAGAGGAAGTGGTTGAAAACTCTCTTCCTCTCTCTCTTTGGTCTTGAGAGACTCCCGCTGGAGCCGTGTTTGATATGGCAGTCTGGGAACCTCCTGGGGAGTGGAATATGTCTGTCTTTAGCCTGCTATACGCTCTCCTAAACCCTCCCCCCCACCTCCTCCTCTTCCCCCTTCAGGTACACCACCACCATCACCACCACACCCCCCCACCCGCCAAGCATCCCCACTCGGCGCCCCAATTTACTCCTCGAGGATTAGTACACCCCCCTCTCTCTCCGGCTCTTTATCTCCCTCTCTATCGCTAACTGGATCACTTGCTGCTCTCTCTGCGCCACTACCTCTCCCTCTCTCGCTTTCACTTTGTCTCTCTCCCTCTCTCTCTCTCTCTCTCTCTCCCTCTCTCTCTCTCTCTCTCTCTCTCTCTCTGTCTCTCTCTGTCTCTCTTCCCTTCTCTCTCTATCACCCTCTCCCAGAGTTTTCCCCAGTATTCCGGAAGTACCCTTGTTTCATCACAGTTAATCACCCTGCTCATTAAGGAGCGCACAATCACGGCTCATTAATGAACTTAATATCATCCCCTGCTTTCTCTCCCTCCCTCAGCGCTCCTTCTCCCTCTCTTTATCCCTCTCTCTCTCCCTGTCCCTGCTCTCTCCCCCTCTCCATCTCCCTCCCTTCGCCTTCCGGTCCATCTCTATCCATCGCTCTGCCTCTCTCTCACTCCATGTTCCTCCCTCTCCCCCTCTCCATCTCCAGCTCCCCTTTCCCTCTCTATCGTCCTTTTCTTCTCTCACTCTGTGTGTGTCTCTCTCCCCCTCTCCCCCTCTCCCCCTCTCCGCCTCTACCGCTCTGCTCCGACATGTCTTCCTCTCCATCCATGCGCCGGAGGTTTGCAAGAAATTATGATGATTCCAAGAAAAGAGCAATAAAACAAGAATCATTCCGAGGAAGGAGAGGAAGGCTGAGGGCTGTGGAAGTGATGAAGGGATGAAGTGGTGAGGGTGGATGGATGAGGGGTGGCTTGATGAAGGAATGAAGTGACGAGGAGTGGTGAGGGGTGGAGCGTTCACGGGGGAAGGATAAGGGTGTGGTGATGACGTGATGAGGTGGAGGGGAGGAGGGAAAGCGGGAGTTGATGAGATATCTCTCAGATCTTAATAAGTGGAATTAGCCGCAGATTAGATGAGCTCTGGGTGACGAGTCAGCAGTTCCACATCAAAGGGTCGGCTACGCCCATCCCAACAGCTTCTTTCCTTCCCCCCTCCTCCCCCCATCGCCCCAAAACATGAACCCCCCCAAGCCCTGGAAACAAACCCAGAAAGGAACTGAAAGAGCTCTTCACTCCCCCTCCGCCAGGAACGACCACTGGGCCAATTCTCCCCCTCCTCTCTTTCGCTCGCACCCTTTTCCTCCTGTCACTGCTGTCTTCCCCTTCCTCTCTTTCTCTCATCCTCTTTCTCTCCCTTTCTCCTGTTATCTCTCGCTCCCCACTTTCCCTCATTCTCTCTCTCTCCCTCTCTCACACTCTTTCTCTCTCTCTCCCTCTCTATCTCTCTCTCCCCCCCTCTCTACTTGCTTCCCCGGGGGGGGGGGGGGGGGGGGTCTGTCGGAACGTCTGTGACAGGGGTCACGGCGAGCGTCCCACCTCGTCTCATTTACATGTGTTTACCATGAGGGCGGTCAGGGGAATGTCATGTCGACTCCCCCACCCTCCGCCCCGAGCACTTACACAATAACACTTCCTCCGTCTGCGCCCGGGACCCCAGCGCCCCCCCACTCCCCCACCCAGCACCCAGAGCACCCTCAGCCTCCGTCGTTGTGGCGGCGAACACAAAGGTCGAATTAACATGACAATCAGAGGATTCTTCCGTTCCTGCCGTTCCCGTAAACTGAGCAAACGTTGGCATTTACAATCGGTGGACTTCCAAACACTTCATTTGCAGTCAGATAATCAGAGAGGGTCGCTGCGGCACGGGGGCAGAATTGATTAACACTCGTCGCCTGAACAAAGAAGTCCGGACCGGGGCCCGGCCCACCCACAGCCCCCTCCCCCCGACCGTTCAAACAATCAGTTTTCATCTCGGCGGCCCCTGGCCTCTTTATCTCGGCGTTCAATAGCAATCCGGGCGAGCGAGACACCGGCGTCTGTCGAGAGCGCTTTCCCTTTAACGGAGAACTAAATACGACGTAAACAGCAAGGGGGGGGGGGGGGGGGTGACCGGTGGTGTCCCGGGCCGGCCTCAGATGAGGTCAGCGCAGGGCAGCTCGCCGCCGCCACCGCCACTCCGCCGCCGTTTCGACTCCTCCGACGCCGGCGCCGTTGAATAATGCGAAAACAAGCGGAGACACTGTGTGCCTGTTAATCCACAACCTCGTCGGGAGCCCAGCCTGCCGTAATTAGTCCCGCATGCAAATGCAGCGGCGTGCGGCTAAAAGGTCCAACGACACCGCAGCGAGACAATTATCTCCTCTTACCCGCGCTGGCCGGCCCGACGCAGCCCAGCCGCCGATGTGGAGATGACAGCTTTTTATTTTTTTCGTCCCCCGCCGGGTTTCTGCAGGCAGGAGAGAAAAATGGGTTTAAAATTGAGATGCCGTAGTTGTTGTTTGTTTGGGTGTGTATATTTTGTATGTTTCGTTATTTATTTTCCCGGAGTCCAGTGTCTTAATAGTGGGGGGAATAGTTTGTGGGCGTGTGGGGGGCTGGTGGTGAAGACAGGTTCATTATACACTGAGGTTTAAAGTGATCCTTTGACGGTGCCGTTTATTAAGCAGAGCTGCAGGGCCGTCCCCGTGGTACGGGACACGCTTGGAGTACGCGGCCCCCTGCCCCGCCCCCATCACTCCGTCGCCTGTGAGGGGGGCAGCGAGTGCGGGGGCACGGCAACATAATAAAGAAATCAACAAGGGATTAAGGGGGATGCAGTCTCTCTCTCTCTCTCTCTCTCTCTCTCTCTCTCTCTCTCTCTCTCTCTCTCTCTCTCTCTCTTTTTCTCTCAATCTCCGTGAATCTCTCCATCCCTCTCTCACTTTCACTCTCTCTCTCTCTCTCAATCCCCCCCCCT
Organism: Pollachius pollachius; assembly: GCF_949987615.1. Classification (NCBI taxonomy): domain Eukaryota; kingdom Metazoa; phylum Chordata; class Actinopteri; order Gadiformes; family Gadidae; genus Pollachius; species Pollachius pollachius. Next base: position 5,189,772 of record NC_136944.1, read on the forward strand.
CTCTCTCTCTCTCTCTCTCCATACCCCTCCTCCCCCTCTCTCTCTCTCTCTCCATACCCCTCCTCTCTCTCTCTCTCTCCCTCCCCCTCTCTCTCTCTCTTTTTCTCTCTCAATCCCCCTCTCTCTCTCTCTCTCTCTCTCCCTCTCCCTCTCCCACTCCCTCTCGTCTTTCGAACAAGGCAAAATGGAAAGTGAGCACGCAGCCGCCATTAAAAGGAAAAATCAGGTTAGACCAGGATGAAACGTTTGTGACACAGGGAAAGTGGTCGGGCCTTTTTCGGGGGGAAGAGAAATAACATTACAAACACAAAGCGAAACACGCACACACTAAATCTAAATAGAGCGAGACTGCAGGCCAAGATGGAGCCATTGTGCTCCGGAGTTGATTTGATTCTGCAAATGAGGTGGAAAAACAGAAATATGTCTTTTACCGCGGAGGGGAAAGCGGGCGAGTGAAATAACCAACTCTCCCCAGCCTGTTTTAGAATTATTAACCGCCGCCGTCATGGAGTGGAACCAACGACATCCTATTGGTTCTCCGATAACTCTTCGCTCCTGTTCCCGAAGTCAGAGTGTGATTGGGGCCGTGAGGCCTAGGAGGTAAAGCGGGTAAGCTGGTAACCAGAAGGTTGCTAGTTCGACCCCCGGCTCCTCCTAGCTGGTAACCGGAAGGTTGCTAGTTCGATCCGAGGCTCTTCCTAGAGCGACGAGGTGTCCCTGAGCAAGACACCCCACCCTGAATGCTCCAGACGAGCTGGCTGTTGCCTTGCATGGCTGACACCACCGTCGGTGTGTGAATGTGTGCATGAGTGGGTGAATGTTAGGTAATATTGTAAAGTGCTTTGAGTGGCCACTGGTTAGAAAAGCGTGGTATAAATGCAGACTGTGACTGTGAGGCATCACTGAGCCACGAGTGGCCCGCTGATGACTGCTCATTGCAGGTGGATAGATGCGGCACTAGACCCGGTCTCTACTTGGTTATCCTCGTTGTTGTTGTTGCTTGTTATAGTTTATTGTTGTTGCAAGTCGTGGGGCGGTAATTAACAGCGCTGCTGCCTTGGCTCAGCTCAGCGCAGCAAGCGCGGAGCCGGCTAATATCAGCAGCCTCCTCCTAATTAAAACGGAGCCGCCTCGACAGCACTTATTTATGCAATGCTTCTAATAAAATAACACGACCGGTTGCCGACGGATTCATCTCGGCCCTGTTCCGATTGTCCCAGCCCCCCTGCCAATTAAGCGGCCACCGTCGGCGGCGGCGACGGTGCTGGAGGAAGACGTTGGAGCTTGTTTCGGCGAGAGAGAGTGGCGTGCTGGGTTTCGTTTGGGTTGCGTCAACTCGGCGCAGCACTCGAGGGCTCTTGGTGTGCCACTTTACGCTCCACACCTCTCCGCCTCCTCTGCCAGCCTCTTTCCGGGGGGACGGGGGACGGGGGACGGCCCGGACACCAGGGTGTCAGGGCTGTCAGATGGTCATTAAAGCCAAATGAGTGTCACCTCTCTACCGGGAGCCAGGCTAAGTGGACAAGGCCCGCCGTGGACCAGGAACAAGATCATGGTCCAGTGGGGAACATTTGAAGTTCGGCAACAGTAGGGCTCTGGTACTGGGCTGCAGTGCATTCTGGGAAGGATTGCTCATGAGATGATGGGAGGAATTGGATGGTTGTAGGGTTCATGGTGTTTGTGTCACATAGTGCCGTACAGTATAGAGCTGTACTCTGTAGATAGTGTCGTACCAAGCCCGTAGAAGACGTTACATGTAGAGGTCTTCAAAGATGAGTAAAACACAACACACTAAGAATGCTAAACAAAGATGCATACTGTAGACACATGTCCAACAGAATCAGTTTAGTTACTCTCAGTACGTTCACTAGTCTCAGCGTAACCCATGTTTCCAGATATGAAATGTTGACACACAAACACAGCATGCTGCGTCCATGGAGGCAAGCAAACAGACTTGATCAACTGAGATTGAACTACCGCTCTCTATTCGTCCTATTTTGTCCTATTTCCATGACCAGGGCCTGGTTAAAACACGGGTTAATTGTAGAGTTGGAATTAAAATGCAGAGACAGCTTAGAGGGATTTGAATACAGATGCCACTTGAGCTGGTTTTATAATTTGCCAACAATAAATACATTTCAACCGTGTATTCGTTGCTGATTAACTAACAGTGTTTGACTTGTTGTCACTTTGTCATTGTCAAAATGTAACAATTGCGCTTCTGTCTCTACTCTCATATGATGTCGCACTCGGCTTGTAATGTTTTTTTTGTTGGTTCGGTGTCTTCAACCTGGCAACCCGCATGAGCTTCTTGTCTAAGTTCTAAATTATATGGAGAGCGGTACCTATTTGATACGCTCAGTGTCAACGTTGCATATCGTACCTTGAAGTAACTCTTTTCGTGAAAAGAAACCTGTCTAAACCGGTCTCCAAACCGAACCAACCGGAGCGGATTGCTACGGGCGAACATGGCTTCTATTAAAAATCACGCACGTTGTTTGTTGGTCACCATTACGATTTAGGTCTGTGTTCAAACGGCATGAAGCCGTCCCGTACCAGGCTGCATGTCCCGAGCTCCCCCCCCCCCCCTTCCCCGGAGCCATCGCACCCCCCCACCCCCCTCCCACATTTGACTGATTTCCCTCTGGATTCATAGCATCGCAATTTGTGGCCCACAGCTTTCCCTCTGGCGTTCCTCCGCGACCCTGTTCCAGGCATGACTCAGGAGCAGGCACTCTGCTGATATGATTTCTGCCACCACCCCTCTCATCCCTCTCCTCCCCTCTCCTCCCTCCCTCCCCTCTCTTTCCCTCTCCTCCCCTCTCCTCCCCCTATCCCCCTCTCCCCCTCTCATCCCTCTCCTCCCCTCTCCTCCCTCCCTCCCCTCTCTTTCCCTCTCCTCCCCTCTCCTCCCCCTATCCCCCTCTTCCCCTCGCCTCTCCCCCTCTCATCCCTCTCCCCCCCTCTCCTCCCTCCCTCCCCTCTCTTTCCCTCACCTCCCCTCTCCTCCCCCTATCCCCCTCCTCCCCTCCCCTCCCCCTCTCCTCCCCTCCCCCACTCCTTCCTCTCCTCTTGGCCCCTTCGGAGCCTGCAGCTCTTAGCACACGGCGCTAACGATGATCAGCGTTTTGGCTCCCCGCCACGAGGGCCCGACCCCGGGGAGGGGATGTGGCGTCGGCCATATTCAACACCCTGGAGGGGCTCGTCCACGCCACGCCCTTCTCTCCCTGTCTGGCCCGCTCTCTCGCTCTGTCTTTCTATTTCATCCATCTTTTGCTCTCCATGAGAGAGAGGACGGGGAACTGCCAGTGCTGAGTGTAGCCCATCCTTGGCTCCCTGGTGGGGGTCGTTTGGGGAGGCCTTAAGGGTCCGATGGTTGTGGGGTTGTTTCCGGTGGTGTGGGCCAGTACGACGCTGCTGCTGGGGATGGTGGTGGTAAGAGGGGGTGGTGTTGGTGGTGCTGGTTGGTGGGGGTTCTGTGGGGCAGGGCAGGGCACGGAGCCGTGCTCACCTCGGTGCCCTCTGCGTCTGAAAGGGGAGACCTGCTGACCAGCAGGATGAGAAAATCCCGTCTTCAGCACTATGTCCCCAAGTCACGCTTTCCAATCCAATTCTGCAGCACAGGACAGTAGCGGCGGCCATTAGAGAGTGTTCTTTATTGCGCTCTCTGGTAATAAGGATGGAGGGAGACGGGGAGGGGAAGAATGGAGAGGAAGGGAGAAGCGGAGGATGAGCCAAGATGGAGAGAGACAGAGAAAGAGAGAGAGACAGAGAAAGAGAGCCAGTGAGAGAGAGGGGGGATCAATACGTTCTGGCTGGTGCCTCTCGATCTCTTCCCCTCTTTTTCTCTCTTTCACGCTCTCGCGCTCTCTCTCTCAATCACTACCCCATCTCTCTCTCTCTCTCTCTCTCTCTCTCTCTCTCTCTCTCTCTCTCTCTCTCTCTCTCTCTCTTTTCTCTGAGTCATCGTCTGGCCCCAAAACGGCGGCGCTGGCAAAGTGTGTGCTGGGCCGCGGCCCGGGTTGGGGGTGTGGCTTGGCGTGGGCGGGGGGTTTCAGCTGGGGGGGAGAGAGGGGGAGGGTTAGCGTGATGTATGGGACCCCACCCCCACGCTGTCAGGGGGACGGGCTCCTGTGACATGGCATCAACAACGGGGCCTCCGTTCGGGATGTGTTCTCTGGGATCTCCGCCAACCAGAGCGCCGGAGTCGTCAGACAGCAGCCTGGTCTTTTGGGGGGGGGGGGGGGGGATTGGGTTCTGGCCGGGGCTGCAGGAGCTCATCGCTATGCCACGGACACCTCAGCGGCGAGGGGTTGAACTGAGTGTTCAGTTTGGAGCGGTGGTGTAATCGCTTGAAATGAGAATCTCAGGCGAGGGCTCGCGTCAACGGGCGCCATTGGCACATGATTCCCCCCCCCCCCCAACACCACCACCCCCATCCTGCCAACGCCCCCGCCCGCCCCACCACCCCCCTGCGACCCCACCTCACGTCGACTCGCAGCACTTCTCGGAGTTCTCGCCGCTGATGAACGTCTATCTCGTTCGGCCCGAGATCGAGACGAGGGCTTCTGGGAGTCCAGGGTTGGGGGGAGGGGAGCGAGGGGGGGCGGGGGGAACCCGGGGTTGACAGTACGTCTGACTGGGTTTGTCACCGAGGAGATTTCATTAGGCCGGCTCGGATTATCTTGATGTCGACAAGTCGGCGGCGGCGGCGGCGGCGGCGGCGGCGGGCAGAAGGGGGCGAGAGACGGCGGTCTCACCGGGACGTCCTCCTCTGCACGCCGCCGGTGATTCGCCCTGGCACTTCACCCCCTCTCCTCTCTCCCCCCTCTCTCTCCCCCCTCTCCCTCCTCCGGTCCTCTTCCAGTCGAATAACTCATTTGTCACACACATCAGAGGCCGGTGGAGATCACACGGCGGCCAGCGCTACTTTGTGTTTGGCTAATGAGCCCCGCGGCTGCCATCGCCGCCCCCCTGCCCTCCCGCCTCTCCCCCGCCTCTCTCCTGCCTCCCCCCCTGCCTCCCCACCTCGCTGCCCTTTGAAACCGATCCTCCGCGGGGGGAACACGCTGGGGCCACGCGCCCAACCCCCCCCACTCCCTCCTCAGCCTGCTTCTGTAATGTCTGTGCCCCCCTCTCGCCCCCCCGCCGGGCGGGTCTCACACACTCCGGCGCTCCGGCCCAGGCTGCCTCAGCCGGGATGACAAAGTGACAAGATAGGAGACGTTCTCCGGCTTTGATCCCCCCGCCCCCCCCCCCCTCCTGAACCCAAGTTGGCTTTGGATTATTATTTTTTTTTAGTGTCTCGCGGTCACAGTACAGTGAAAGTTTCGGGAATGTCGAGTTCAAGAATGTCGAGTTTCGGGAACGCTGAGTTACCGGTATGTTTACGAATTATTGGTTATCGAACGTTGAGCGACGGAACGTTGAGTACCGGATCGTCGAGTTCCGGAATCTTTACTTCTACGATTGTTTAGGTCTGCGGCATTCCCGTTCTTTGGGACGGTTTTCTCTCTGAGCAGTGGGCTTCTAATCTGGGATGGGTCCCTCCACCGTGGCAATGCTTTTAAGTAGAAAGAGTTAAGGAGTCGCCTCAGAAGTTGTGCGGCACGCGGGCGCTTTGCATAATGTCATGACCAGAGGGAGTGGGAACTAGAACAAAGGAACGCCGTGGAAGATACAGTGGAGGGAGGGCAAGATAGGAGGATGAGGAGAGCGATGTGCCGAAGAAAAAGAAGAAGAAGGAAAATAATTCAGGCAGAGAGTCAAAGAGAGGGGGAGAGAGAGAGAGAGATGGAGAGAGAGAAAAAGAGCGAGAGAGCGAGAGAGGGAGAGCGAAAGTGAGTAAATGAGGATCATATCATTGAAGCCCGGGGGTCTTCCCAAAGGCTTCTGACCTCACTCCCTTGCTCTCTCTCTCTCTCTCGCTCATCCCCTCTCTCTCTTTCTGTGTTTTTTTTTCATTTTTTTTTCATTTAGATAATGGAGCATTTCCTTAATTGGCGGAGTGGGTCTTGAACCCGGGTCTGTTTGCCAACACGCCGGCGCAGCTCTCTTCAGCTGCGTATTTACAGCTCTGCTAGGTGCTGCCGCGCTCCACTCTCTCATTAAAAGTCCTCCTCGCAGGGGGAGGCCAGATACTGACACACAAACACAAATACGCAATCATACTTACACACACGCACACGCACACACACACACACAAATGCTCCCCGCACACACACACAAATGCTTGCACGCATGCTCCAAACTCAAGAACACACACGCGCACACACACACACACACACACACACAAATGCTTGCACGCATGCTCCACGCACACAAATGCTTGCATGCACGCTCCACCCACACAAACACACGCACAGACGCAAACACACACACACAAATGCTTCAACGTGCACTCAACAAACACAAACACACATACACAAGTGCTTGCGCGCACAAACACACACACAAAAAGACATACACACAAGTGCTTGCACGCACACTCCACACACATATAAACACACACACACAATACACAAACGATATACACACTCACACAGATAGAGGAAAGAATAAATCGCATTTATCTCCCCCTTAACTTCCCTCATCCCAGCCGAGGGAGGCGAAAAAGGCAGAAGTTGTAAATGTGTTTATCGTTATTGTTTTGTTTAGTTTCTCTCTTTTCCAGACCTGTATGGTATATATACCTCACAATACCTTTCTGCTTTCCATCTCTCACACACACACACACACACGCAACCCCCCCCCCACCCACACACACACACACACACACACGTATACAATATTGCTTTCCCTCCCCTTCTGTCTCCCCGTTCCTCCTGCTCTCCTGCTGTCTTATGAAGGTCACATGACGCCCGTCTCTTGATTTGATTGGAGGGACTCGCGGTGGGTCCGTTATTGGATTCCTCTCCGTTATTTTCTCATCTCTTTTTCTCTAAGTCCTCAGAAAAAAAGGGATATTATTTCTTCTTCTTCGCCAGTTGTTGTTATTTGTTCCGCGTTAGGGCGGTTATCTGTCTGCCGCTCTTGCTGCTCTGTCATTAGCGCCGCCGCTGCACTTAGCGTAGCTTAGCCGCGCCGTGGTTGTGCGGCCTTCCTCGTGGGGTCGCTGGCCATGTTGCCGGAGACCGCATGGCGCCCGGCGGCTCTGCACTGAGAGATCATCGCTGCGTTCTCCGTTTCATTATCGCAGATGGGAGAACGAGTGGGAAGGGGGGGGCGGTCGCAAGAAGTATTGAAAGTTGTGAGGAGTCATCCTCAACCGGTTTGGATCGACGGATCAGACTCAAATATAAGAAAACGTATAGGAAGAGATGGACTGTGTGTGTGTGTGTGTTCGTGCTTGACAGTGTGTGTGTGTGCGTGGACATTCCGGCCTCCCACATTCGTGTGTCTGTTCTTGACTGTGTGCGTGTGTGTGTTTTGGGTGCACATGCCGGCCCCCAACATTATGTGTGTCTGCCTTGCTATTTGTGGGTGTGTGTGTGGGTGTGTGTGCGTTTCTCTCAAGGCACTCAAGTAAAAAAAGGAAATGCCCCAGACAGTATTTCCATGTCGCCGTCGTACTGCGAACTGACAGCCAAACTCTGCCCGGTTAACCAAAACGTCAGATTTAAAACGGCAGTCTTATTATATATTCTTCCTAATCATGCGGATAAACATATTACGACAAGATGGTAATTCAGTGTGAGGTCAAAAGGGATTTCATTCCAGCTTTCCACCAGGGCGAAGCTGTTGCCTTCAGAGGCATTCAAACTTCACTTTGTTGTGTCAGAGCTAGCTAATTATGTCACTGCTTTGACAGACGAGGGTACCACACACACACACACAAACACAAACACACACACACAGGCAAAAACTAAACTTAATTAATAAAATGTTTCTTTATTTCTACAGTACATGGAAATGTGTTATTTAATGGCTTTTCTTCTTTATTCAGGTTAAAATATGTTTTTTTATTATTTTGCTGCTGTCAATTGGGCTCACGTCAATCTAATGATAAAATGCGACTTATTTTTTTATTCGATTATCCAGAGGTTAAAAAACATTCCTAAAATGACTCTCTCGTTCTAAATGTTAGAATTCTTCACGAAAAAAAGGGAAGATAGGGATTTCCAGATGGTTCAATTCCGGTTTTCAAATATGTTTACTGAATAATCAAGAAGTACAAAAAAATCATCAAATATACAATCAACTTCCACAAGATGACAGCGACGAAAGCCCACTACCCTCCCCCTGTGCTAAGTCTGGGGGGGGGGGAGCCTCTTTTTATATATTAGGTAAAAACATCTAATTTGCCGAAATTAAGTGATGGGTTACACAATTAAGAAATAACAAATTGATATATATCTGTAATTCAATAATGTATTTTTTTATTTTTTGGTGCCCCCCCAGGTACTTGGTGCCCTACGCACTCTACGTACTCTGCGTATAGGGAGCGGCGGGCCTGTTCCTGCTCTTTTCGGGAAAACATCAGTTGAAATACTCCCCCCTGCGCTGGAATAGAAAATGGTTGGTTCCTGTTTTTCTTGCACCTCAACTGACATTTTCCCGCTCTTTTCCCTCTTGTTCCCGTCTCCCAGGGTAACCAGGAGGCCACTAACACACCGGACGCCATGGCCCAGCCGTACACCCCCGCACAGTACCCGCCCCCCCCACAGAACGGCCTGCCCGCCGAGTTCGCCGCGCCCCACCCGCTCCCCACGCCCGACTACGGTGCCCAGAGCCGCGTCCCGGAGCACGCCATGGCGCTGTACACCGCCACGCAGACGCACAGCGAGCCGCCCGGCAGCGACAACGGCACGCCCTCCATCACCAACAACACAAACGCACCGGTCAGTGTCGCCCCGGCAACCGCGTGTTTGCGGGCTTCGGTTGGTTTCTGATGGTCGGGCTTGGGTTTGGGTTTGTTCGTGTCAGCTTCAGTCGGGTCAATGGACCACTTAGTGTCATGGTTTGGTTCTGGGTTCGAACCCCTATGACTCTGGTTAACCTGTAGGCACCCTTGAGTAATCATTCTTGACCTCCTATCCTTAGTGACGTTGACTGAATTCCCTGTCAGGCGCTTTGGGTATAGCATCTATCTGCTAATTGATTAAAGAGCAAAAGAGTCACTCCCCACAATGCAGTTGGGCGGGTTATCCAGAAGTCTGCCTTTTGAAAAGGTTCAGGGTTTGAACCTGCTTTTGTCATGCCCTTACTCAAAGGCGTTTCTGAGCCGGACGTGGATCACATCGGATGCTTCTACGTATCATAGCTCATGTATAAACGGTAAATTGTAAACGGACTGCACTTATACAGCGATCCTCTAACCAGTGGTCACTCAAAGCTCTTGGCAGTATTGCCTAACATTCACCCATTCATGTACACATTCACACCGACGACAGTGTCAGCCATGCAAGGCAACACCCAACTCGTCAGGAGCAGTTAAGGCCCATTCATACCCTTCGGTAAATACGGATACGGACCGTTTCATCCGGTGCCGGAGGTTGTTTCGTCTGTCAATGGATCCGTCGCCTCTGAGCTTACGAATCCAGAGTGCCCTGGGAGAAATGGAGCAATACCACCGGAAATCGAGGCGGCAGTATAGTGTCAGAGGTCAGACCATTCGCGAAAATAGTTGAGTAGTATAATATTTGATATGTATATTGTATATAACGTTTTATACTTATATTATACTATATACCTGACCTTTTTATTTTATTGTTCCCCTGCTTTGGCAATGAGTTGTAACTGGTCATTTAAAAATGGCGCAACATTTTGAGGAGATAATCTGCGGGTTGGTCAGGGGTGTCACATGCCACCGCCGCGTAGGCCTACACTTTTTGCACTTTTTTTTTTGCCGATTTCGGATGACACAAAGCAAAACCATCTCCTCTACAGATGCCATGTTTAGGATTGTCGATGCCAATAATTTGTGACACGACAGTCACTGCCCTCTAGAGGATGTATTGCATAACATCCATAACAACGCTGAAACTGGACGGAGGTATGAAGGGTAGTCCCAGAGACAACGTTTGGTGCGGACGGACGAAATTCGTCCGGATCCGGAGGTATGAATTGGCTTGAGGGTGAGCTGTCTTTCTCAAGGACACCTCGACACTCAGCTAGGAGGAGCCGGGGATCGAACTAGTAACCTTCCGGTTCCCAGCCAACCCGCTCTACCTCCTAATACACCTCCTCTCAACCCTTGCTGGGACATTCCACAACCGCCTCTCTGAACTCTGAGGCAGCCTTGGAAAAACGGAAAGTTTTTCCAAAAGTAGTTAGTTATTTTCCCCGAGTGGGGCATCGGCGGCGTTGTGTGGGCGGCGTGTCAAGGTAACGTGTTTCTACGCCCCCCGCCTCGGCGAGCCGCGGGAGAGCGTGATGCAAGAGGATACAGCCGGAGAGCGGGGAGCCCGCAGACGGCCCTGATTGAGTTTAATTGGAGGCTCTCGCCGAAATGAAAGTGAATTTCTGACGAGGCGCCTTCTGGGGTTCCCGTGGCAATGTGTGAACCTGGAGTGTTTTATTTATCTGGGCGGAAGGGGATTCAACATGTTGTATCCATGAATGATTTAGAGTTCCTAAAAAGGACACAGCCCCCCCCCCCCAGCTCTGCAACCGTTACTCTCGTTGCTACCGACTACCGGGCTGCCTCCCAGGACGGGTACCAGGGCAAGCGATGATTGACAGCCCGGTCCACCACAGTCAAGCCGGAGCTGGACACGACCCCGCTCCTGTTCTAGGCCCGCCTCCTTCTTTTCTAGACCCGCCTCTTCCTGTACCCCTCCAAAGTAAAAGTTAACCAAATGAGATAAGTAAACGCCAATCTTCAGAATTTGCAAAAATAAGTGTCATGTTGGATTTACAGTTTCCAAATTGATTCTGTATGTAAAGGCAATCCCAGCACGAAGTTTGATTTAATCAAATTGTATTCAATCTAATCTCCTCTAATCAGAAGCAATACCCCTACACGTTATGTTTTTCCTTCAAATACGCATTTAGAAATATTTCAAGGCAAGTGTTTTCTTTCAGCTTGCTATTAGATATACCGTTCCCTATGAAGAATTCAAATCCATATGAAATCCATTGTTTCCAGTAGATCAAGATGTGCATTGATACTATCGACACCATTGATTCTATCATGTGATGACAGTATTGATAGCAAAGCGTCTGACACTCCTACCGGACGTCCGGCCGTATCTGTTGTGGGTCAGTCCGTAGCGGGGCTGAGATCAGGGCTGTGGGGCCACACGACACAGCAGGGAGGCTTGGTGTATGCGTGTCACGCCCCAACCGTCCCCCCTCCTCACCTGGGAGCCCTGATGCCTCGCGATTCAACCCCCCCACCCCCACCCCCCCACCCACACACACACACACACTCTCACTCGTCTGTAGTTAAAAGAGGGGGGCGGGGCCGGACTCAGAAGCCTTCCCCAGAAGGGTCTAAAGGTGCATGGCGTGCCTGTGCAAAGACGGCAAGAAAGAGGAGAAGAGACGAACGAAAACTGGGAAAATATTCTTCAGATCTTCCCTGCTGAAAGGCGACGAGGGGAGGGCATGGGGGAGACGGGGGAGACAGGGGGTGAAAGCCGGGACAAAAGTGGGAATACAACTCCTTACTTAACAGTATATCACAGTATAGCCTTTAGTGCGCTAACCCATACGTGTTTCTCGCAGGTGAAAATAAATTAGCGGCTGGGTAAACATGCTCACGCTAAATGCAGTGTCACGTCGCGTGATTCGAAGGCGCGCCGCCGCAGCCCTGTCTTTTGCGGAGGAAAATGGCTGCCGAGCCAGAAAGTTGAACTGAGGAGACTCGCCCCCCATCCCACCCCTCCCCTCATCCCCCCAACCCCCCCCGACAACCCCCGTTTTGATACATGCTACCACTTCCTTGCTCTCTCTCTCCCTCCCTTGGTGATTCCCTATGTCTCTCGCTCCCTCTCCCTGCTCTGCATTTGATTTCATTTCATCTAGCCCCCCGCTGGGAAGAGAGCCTGGAGACAGTGGCCATGGAGAGATGAGAGCCAGCCTCTCTCTCACTTTATCCCCCTATGCCGCACACCCTCCCTCCCTCCCTTCCTCCCTCTCCTCCTCCCCCTCTCTTCCTCTCTCTGCACTCTCCATCATTAATCTCAATCTCTTTCTCCTAATCTTTTTTTCGGCGTTTGGCTCCCTCTTTCCCCCCTTTTCTCTCGCTTCCATTTTATATTTTCTTCTCTTTTTTATCGTCCGTCTTATGCACTCAGGACGGAGAGAGAGAGAGTGAGAGAGAGGAGAGAGACATTAAAGGATGACGAGAGCACAGTTTGTGAGATTCACACACATGCGGGAAAGAGAGACAGCGCGAGCGGGAAGCGAGAGAGAGCGATAGCGGGAGCGGCTCAGGGTGAAGACAAAGGGAAACAAACGGCCGATGGTGAAGAACGAGAGGAACAGAGAGATGAGGAGAGAAATGGAGAAAGAAAGTTCAAAACCAAGTGAGAGAAGTAAAAGATAGAGAAAGAGAGAGCAGAGAGAGTTGAATTGAGGAGCAGAGAGAGAGGAACAGAGAGAGAGAGAGATGGGAAAGATGAAGGAATAGAGACCAGAGAGAGAGAGAGAGAGATGAATCGAGGGGCAGAGAGATTGGGGAAATATGGAGATAGAGAGACCAGAGAGACAGATCTGAACTGAGGAACAGGGAGAGAGGAACAGAGAGAGAGAGAGATGGGAAAGATGGAAAGAAACCAGATAGAGGGATGAATTGAGGAGCAGGGAGAAAGGAATGGAGAGAGAGAGAGAGAGAGGAATAGAGAGAGTGGAGAGAAAAGAGAGTCAAGCGACGCGCAGGACCGAGCGATAAAAGAGGAGCGGAGCGTGATAGTCAAGCGGGATAAAAGCAGCGAGCAGAGTCCCCTGGGGGGGGGGGGTTCTTAGTGATGCAACCCCCCTCCTCAGCGCCCTGTTCAGCCTGTAATGACAGCCACCCAGCCCGCCAGCTCCGCGGGGCCCCCGACATCTCTGGGGGCCCCCAGACGTCTCTGGCCCCAGCGCTTTCATTACAGCACCCTGCCCAAACAAACTGGACACGGGATCAGACGCCTCCCTCCTCCTCCTCCTCCTCCCCCTCCCTCCTCCCCCTCCTCCTCCTCGTCCTCCTCCTCCTCTGTGCTCCAGCGATGCCACTAAGCCCACCGCCTTGACGCTAAGCCTTGAACGCTGGGCAGGGGAGCGGGGTGGTGGAGATGGAGGGCTGGCTGGGTCCAGACCATAATGAGAACCCCACATACATGCGGGCGATGCACAGTGCTCGCATATGTGAGGGTTACTGTACTTACGGTCCATCTCTCTCTCTCTCTCTCTCTCTCTCTCTCTCTCTCTCTCTCTCTCTCTCTCTCTCTCTCGCTCTCTCGCTCTCTCTCTCTCTCTCTCTCTCGCTCTCTCGCTCTCTCGCTCTCACTCTCTCTCTCTCTCTCTCTCTCTCTGTATCTCTCTCTCTCTGTATCTCTCTCTCTCTGTCCCTCTGTGGTTTCCTGCTTTGCGAAGATGGCGGTTGCGGTCCAAAGCTTTGGGAATCCCTCCCTCCTTCCCCCCCTCTCTCTGAATCCCTCTCCCTCTCTCTCTATCCCTCCCTATCGCTTCCATTTTTTACATCCCGCTCTCTCGCCCTCTCTACCGCGTTCAACCTCCCTTTCTCTCTCTGTCTCTTTCTCTCTCTCATTCTCTCAAACACTCTCGCTCACTCTCTCTCACCTTCTCCATCACTCTCTCCTCATTGCACTTCGTTCAACCGGGGGACAACTTAAAATCGGGCGTCTTGTAGCGATAGTGGAGAGAGAGAGAGAGAGGGAGGGGGAATAGAGGGGGGAGGGGGAGAGAGAGAGTGAGAGAGAGAGAGAAAGAGAGAGAGAGGGAGAGAGAGAGAGAGATGGGGAATAGAGGGGGAGGGGGAGAGAGAGAGAGAGAGCTTGTTATCTCTGGGTCCTGTTGGACCAGAGTGTCTCATGACTCATGGTTCTCCTGCAGATAATAAATGAGGGCGACGGCACTCTCTTCCTGGTACACACACACACACACAACCACACACACACACACACACACACACCGTGTCATCCCCCGTTTCCACAGGGCTCTTCTGGAATACTCTGATAACACACACTCTCACACCCTCTTTCACACACACACACACACACACAGACACACACATACTCACATAAGCGCAGATGCATAATTTGTACATATTTTTGCTGAAGTTTAAGATGGGGGAATCTCCTCTTCAACTCCACCATGTTGAACCGGGACTGTGATGATGATGAGGATGGTGATGATGATGAAGGGTGGTGTGAAGAGATCCATCGTGACAAATCTTGTTTTACATTCCCTTTCTCTCTCCCTCTCTCTTGCTGTCTCTCTCCCTATCCCTCTCTCTCTTTCTCACTTTCTATCTCTCTCCCTCTCTGTCTCTCTTTGTCTCTCTCTCTCGCTCTCTCTCTCTCCCTCCCTCTCTCTCTCTCTCCCTCTCCCTCTCTCCCTCTCTCTCTCTCTCTCTCTCTCTCTCCGTCTACGTCTCTCTCCCCTGGTTTTAATCGGCTGTAATCTACCTGCTCGGCACGGTGCCAACCAGATAGTTTCAATTATGCTCGTGTAATGCAACAGGGGAGGGAGAGGATGGGGGGACACGGGTGAGGAGAGGGGTGAGGATGGAGCGAGAGAGAGAGAGAGAGGAAGAGGTGCAGAGAGAGAGATGGATGGAGAGGGGATGGGAGGTGGAGGAGAGACGAGGGGGTGAGGGGGTGTTGCTGAGCCGTGCACTTTACAGGCGATTTCGCAAATGACAGAGCCGTAGAATATCCACTGGAGATGAGGCAGGACCCGTTAAGTTCCCCACCTCCCCCATCAGACAGACAGGCAGAGAGACTGAGGGATGGACAGACAGGTCTGTGTTCAGTGGACCAGGTCAGGTATGTCCCATGAATCAACAGTGTGATGCGACACCGGCCTGTGATGTTATCAGGCCCCGCCCAGCCTCCACAAGGCCACTGTGGTCATTAACCTCTCTCTCTCTCTCTCTCTCTCTCT
>NC_136944.1:5205025-5265733 GCF_949987615.1 Pollachius pollachius
ACACAAGTGCGTATAGACCCCCCCCCCACACACACACACACACACACAGCCATCAGCGCGCGCTGCAGATCAATCACAGGTGCCAGAGCGGGCAACTTGGTGGATTTGTCATCAGCGTCGGGGCGCGTCATTTGTTGTGGAAATGTCAGCTTTTCACTCATATGATGATTGAAACACTGAGGCAGGGGCCACTGGCCCCGCCACACTCACACACACAGACACACACACACACTCACACACACTCCAACATATACACCATGCACACACTCACACTCACAAACACACATACACATACAAACAAGCCAACACCCACCCACACATACATATATACACACACCGTACACACAAACACATACGTCAGCCCACACATAAAGCCAGCACATACACGCCCGTACACACACACACATACACACACACTCCTCTTCCTCCTCCTCCTCCTCCTCCTCCTCCTCCTCTTCTTTCTCCTCCTCCGCCTCTTAAGTGCAGAAGATGAGTAATCAGTCTGGACACACATGACTCCATCTCTGCCCCGCAAAGACTTCCTGTGTTGTTAGCGAATCAACAGGTTTACACAAGTTAGCCCTGTTAAGAAGAACTTTACACTGTTGTGCTCTCAAATGTGCCTCTGTGTTTTGATCGTTACTGTTCTTTAAACTCATTTGTTGTTCCTATTGTCTTGTTAAACACTATGTATTTCTGTTTCTTTCCCAAAGTACTTTCTATGAATACAATGATGGCTTGAATTGACCTGAGAAAATCCACTAAACAACGAAAATGTTACTCAGATGCCTACTTTCATACGTCATTCGACAGAATCCCCCAATCAACGCGTTATCCTCTTTACCTCATTCGCCGACCATGTGTTGGCATTTTGCTGGAGCGACACCTCCTCGACCGGGAACTAACGAGCGAGGTGTGTGTGTGTTCCCCCCGGCAGACAGACGAGGTGACGCAAACAGAGGTCTCCCTGCAGCTGCAGCACTCCGACTCCTCAGAGAAGCAGCAGCCCAAGAGACTACACGTCTCCAACATCCCCTTCCGCTTCCGAGACCCGGACCTGCGCCAGATGTTCGGGGTGAGCCGCCTCCTCTCCTGTCTCCTCTGCTCTCGTCTCCTGTCTCCCCTGCCTTCCTCTGCCTCTCATCTCCTCTCCCCTCTCATCTCCTCCCCATCCCCCCTCCCTCCCCCTCTCCTGTCCCTCCCCCTCTCCTGTCCTGTGTCCTCACCTCGCTGTTGTTCTCCTCCTCTCTCTCCTCTCGTGTCTCTTCTCCTCCCCTCTCCCTCTGTTCTCTGTTCCTCCTCTGCTTCCTCCCCTTCTTCTTTCCCCCATATCTGCCCCTTGAAGCTCCTCCTCCTCCTTCCTCTCCTCCTCCCTCTCCTTTCCCTCCCCTCCTCTCCCTCTCCTCCTCCATCCCCTCCTCTCCCTCTCCTCCTCCCTCCCGTCCTCTCCCTCTCTCCCCCTTCTCTCTTTCCTCCCTCCCCTCTTCTTCTCCCTCTCCGCCCTCCTCTCCTCTCTCTCCTCTCTCCCTCTTCCTCCCCATTTCCTCTCTTCTCCTGATGTTGTTGTTCACTCACTTCCTCATCTTCCTCCATGCTCCACTTTTCCACAACTTTTCACAACTCAATACAGACACACACACACACACACACACACACACACACACACACAGAAATACCGGAAGAGGCAGTTCAAGTTGAGCCATTTTGACTCGTGTAATATTACATGCTAATGACGGCAGAATCTCTCTCTCTCTCCATCTCTCTCCATCTCTCTCTCTCTCTCTCTCTCTCTCTCTCTCTCTCTCTCTCTCTCTCTCTCTCTCTCTCTCTCTCTCTCTCCCACCGTCCAATTAAAACAGCAGATACTGTTGCCGCGGTTCACCCCGTTGTCGCGGCGGCCGTCTGAGCGATGAACTCAAGCGGCTCGATTCAATAACCATAATGGATCTGAATCCACATGATTGGCAAAAATGTAATTTGAATGTTGTGCCCTAATTAGCCCATTATAATAAGCAGGACGCTTTCTGCCTAATCGCTATGGAAACAACGCCAGGCCCCGGTATTAATTACAGGAAGCCCGGTCGCTTCGTCTCATCTTCCCTCCATTATTTTCTTTATGTTTAATATTTATTTTACTCTCTCTCGTTGTGTGTGTGTGTGTATGTGTGTGTGGGTGTTTGTGTGGTTATTTGTGTGTATGTGTATGTGTGTGTGTTTGTGTGTGTGTGTGTATGTGTGTGTGTGTGTGAGTGTGCGTATGAGTATGTATGGTTATTTGTATGTGAGTGTGTGTGTGTGTGTGTAACCGGCTCATTGTTCTGTGTTGTGTGGAATCCGAGTGAAAGCGGTAATTAGCTTGGACGTGTAGCGCACGGCGTGCGGCCGCCACAGATATATGATGCTAATGAATCACAGCCCGCTATTCCTCCCAGTGCTCCAACATCTATTACCCCTATCTCCGCTCGGTCTGATGCATCATGCCTTCCTTCATCCTCCCTTCCTTCATTCCCCCCTAATGTATTTCCTTGTTTCCTTCCTTCCACCCTAAATTTGTTCTTTCCTCATTCCTCCCTCCCTCTATCCGCCCCTCCCTCCCTCCTTCCCTACCTCTCCGTCCCTCCCTTCCTCCCCCCCTCCCTTCCTCCCTCCCTCCCTCCCTTCGCCTTTCCTCCATCCTTTCCTCTCCCTCCCTTCCTTCACTCCCTACTTTCTTCCTATCTCCCTCCTCCCGTTCCTTCTCTCCATCCTCCCCTCTCTCTCTTGCCTTCTCCCATTCCATTGTTTTCCCTGTCTCGTCTGGTCTTGTTACCATTGAAAAGCATTCTTGGATTGATAGTCTCCGGCATGGCTGTCTGTAGTGTGAGCCTTAGCTCCGCCCCGTTGACAAGGTCCCCAACAATGGCCCAATGAGTGATCAGTGTGCTGGGCCCCGCCTCCATCACTCTAATGGCCTTGGCAGTGCCACGGGCGTAATACACCATCGCGGCTACGCACCACAACCCCTCAGAGAAAGGGAGAGACAGGGACGCACACACACACACACAGACACACATTCACACACACCTACACACACACACACACACACACTTACACACAAGCCCCAGGACTTCCATTCCTGCTCCTTGAGGCTGGGAGAGGCCCTCTTCATCTCAAGAGCCCACTTAGCACAACGGGAGGAGCAGCACAATGTGGTGGCTAGCAGAACGCGGTCGCTAGCAGAACGCGGTCGCTAGCAGAACGCGGTCGCTAGCAGAACGCGGTCACTAGCAGAACGCGGCCGCTAGCACAATGTGGTCGCTAGCAGAACGTGATCGCTAGCAGATTGAAGTCGCTACTGTCATGTGTTAGATAGCAGAATGGCTAACTAATGTGTTAGCTAGCAAAATGTTCAACCATTCTGTAACTATTTTACTCAAAAAATGTAGTCGCTAATGTATCGTATTTGCTAACATAATGCGTTAGCAAACAGAATGTGTTCTGTAACATAACATAACAGCTTCCATGACGTACTTCTAGAATGTATTAGGTTAACAATCATATTCCTTAATATTATGAGCTTGATAACAGAACTTGTAGCGAACGTGTTAGCTCGCGGGCGTTACATATAGGCTCTGTCGGAACACTGGTGTAGCAGGGTCATAGGTCACACAGAGGCTGCTAAGGCCTTAACAAGGCGCCGAATAAAAGGCTCATTAGGTGCAACTCCATCATTAATTACCACCTCCGATCGGTGACCTCCTTAGCGGACTCAAAGGGGACGGCCGGTGGAGTCGAAACCATCGAATATAGAGATCTGTACTCCCCCACCTCCCCCACCTCCAGTTCCACCCTCCCCGACCCTGGCCCCTCCCCCCGCTGATCTGGACTAACACTCCTGTCCAGAGGCAGCACTTAGTGTGAGCTTTCACTGCTACACCCAGGAGACACTCTGACCTTTGACCCCCCCTCCCTGTCTCAGCTGTCATTCTGAGAGGTGGAGCGGTACTCCCCTACCTCCCTCTCTCTGAAGAGCTTCAAGGTGCTTTAACTGAACGACGACTCGTCCTGTCGTGTTTAACCTTTTATTTGGACAGCTCTTTATCTGAGATCTAGGACTTAGCTTACGCTTAACGCCTTCAAATTGCCTTAAACCTTAACTGGCATGAAGGCTAAAATTCACCTTAACCCTAGAGCCTAAAATGCACCTTCACCCTAAAGCCTAAGACTTCCCTGAACCCTATAGTCTAAGGTCAAAAGTTATATAGCCCTATAACCTTTGTCATTTCATTGTTCCCCAGCCTTTTTTGGCCACATCTTTACCATCGGAACAATTCTGCAATCCCGATTCCTAAATGTTAGTGTGACGTATGACGCAATGCGCCACACAAAGTTATCACTAGCAGTTGGCCCCGGTGGCTACGAATCATTAAGCAATCGCACATACAGGACTTTTACGAGTCACATCTTTGACTCGTAAAAGTCACATTCTGTCCTAAAAAACGTCCTCATCAACCATCGAGAGCTGATTCGTCAGCAGACTACCGACACCCCAATAACGCACAGGGCGACCGCAAACCAAACCGACGCCACGCTTTAGAGAGAGAGAAACCTCGGAGCTACGCAGACACACACACAGAGTACGACAGCCACATATTATGGGATGGCGAGGAGGGTTTTAGTATGTGCTGCCCCCCACCCCCACCCATCAGAGAGCGGCCGGCGAGGTGTCGGCGATGTGCTCGGGCTCGGAGATTAGATGGAGTGCGAACGGGGAAACAACGGATGACAGTAAACTCAGAGGGTTTATTCATTCGCTATCAACGGCGGAGCCTGTGCTTTCCCGCCTCAGCGCGCGCCGCTACTGTTCTCCGTATTGATATTTTAATTTTTATTCATGAGCGCCGAGCCGATGACATCATGCACCCACCAGCGCCCGTCCTCCGGGGCTGAGCTATCGACGCCGCGGGAAACTGCTGAGCCGGCCGTTTCTGTGTGTGTGTGAGGGAGTGTGTGTGAGTGTGTGTGTGTGTGAGTGAGGGGGTGTGTGTGTGTGTGAGTGAGGGGGTGTGTTTTTGTGTGTGTGTGTGTGTGTGTGTGTGTGTGTGTGTGTGTGTGTGTGTGCGTGTGTGTGTGTGTGTGTGTGTATTTGGGGATTGTGTGCGTATTTGAAATGAACAGTGTATGTGTGTGTGTGTGCGTTTGTGTGTTTGCTCTGGGATTGTGTGTGTATTTGAAAAGATGTGTGTTTTTGTGTTGGTTGGGATTGTGTCTGCGGATTGGGAATATGTTGTGTGTCTGTGTGTATGTTAAGATGTGTGTGTTCAGGGAGAGCACGCATGTGAACATATTGTATGTTCGGGGAGATTGCGAGCATTTTGTGTGTTCAGGGAGAGTGCGTATGCGGTACATGTGTGCGTTTTGGGGGAGAGTGTGTATGTTAAGAAATGTGTGTTCAGGGAGCGTACTAATGCCAGCGTGTGTGCATCGGGGAGAGAGTGTGTATGTGCACATGTTGTATGTAAATGAATTGTGCAAAGTCTAAACCTCGCCTAGCGAGCGTCTCTAGCTGATCGGCGCCGTGTGGAACTCCACCACGGCGACTTCCTCTGAAGCTAATTAATCGACGCCACCAGCCCATTACGCTCGCTTAAAACAATTAGCATCTGTGCACCGCGCAGGCGGGGGGGGGGGGGGGGGGGGGTGCGCGCTACGGTCATGTGACGCGTGGCGCAGGGGACACCACGCTGGGACGCCAATGTCTTCCCTCGTGCGTGCCTTGTGCTTCCAGCGCCACTCTCTTTGCGTTCCAAACCGCTGGCGTCGGAGGACTCTCATCGCCGCGGCGGATGTGTTATCAACCCCCCCCACGCGCCGCGCGCTAATCTGCCTAGCGCCGCCGCAGAGCGCTTTCTGGACCCGAATCAGAGGAGTTTGGTTCTTAAGCAGCGCCGGGTGTCGCCCAGTGACATGTGATCCCATGGGAGGAAGGGTGGGGATGATGGTGTCACTTCCTTCTTTTTCATGCCCACTTCTTTACACAATGTAAAGAAGACCAAAAAGCGGGCGGCACGTGACTCAGGAGGTTGAGGGGGTTGGCTGGTAACCGGAAGGTTCCGTGTTCAACCCCCAGGCTCCTCCTAGCTGTGTCGAGGTGTCAAGACACCTCACCATAACCGCTCACGGCGAGCTGGCTGTCGCCTTGTGTGGTTGAGACCGCCGTTGGTGTATGTGAATGGGTGAATGTTATTGTAACCAGCATCATGTACACAGTTTTCTAGTTAGCTAGCGTCAGTTAGCTAACATGACATCGTTCTGTGAGTGGATTCCTGGTCTTTTTACTTTTTGCCGCCCTTTGGATCATCCGATTTGAATAGTAAATAAAATATACATAGAAGTTCAGAAAGTAATAACTTAATGTTAATGTGTCAGGGGCCGTGTGTTGGTTTTTCTAAATCGCTAATTTAGTTTTAATGAATCCCTCCCACGTCTCGTTCTTTAACGCGGTTATTTCTTTTTTAATAAAAGAAAAACCCAAACCTCTCTCCTCTCAAACCATCTCCCCATCCCCCCGCGCTACTGTCGGCATAACCAGATAATACCCAGCACCCTCTCTCCAGCTCACCACCGTAGCCAGCACCGCCCTGCACCCGCTACGGACGGGGCTACCAGATAATAGCCACCACCCGCTCCTCCCCCGCCCCACTATACTAAAAGCTTCCCTCCGATCTATAGCTGCGTACCAGCCATCATGCTAAGACCCCCACCCACACACATACAAGCGCTAACGCATGTACACACACACACACACACACACAGACACAAACGGATACGCACCCCCACACACACACACACACACTAACACACACACACACTGACACACACACACACACACACACACACACACACACACACACTAACAAACACACACACACACACACACACCCCAGCGGTGCCGAATGGAGGAGCGGAGCACATCTTTTGACAGCCTAATTACTTTTAATGAAATAATGCGGCCATCGTAGACAGCAATTAAAAGTGTCTCTTGCCCGCGCTCATTAGCCAAGTGTGGCGCTTGCCTGCACGCCCCGGCCCGCGCGGCCGCTCTGTAATGATATGTAGGAGACGGGGGGGGGGGGAAGACAGAGCCTGTGTGAGGGGTGTGTTAACCCGAGGCACCCCAGGGAGAGACCCTTAAATGTGTACACCGGAGAGGATGAGACAATGAAGGGGAGACGGAAGGAGAGAGGTGGAGGGGGAGAGACAGGGAGAGAGAGAGAGAGAGAGAGAGAGAGAGAGAGAGAGAGAGAGAGGAAGGGAAAGAGAGGGAGAGGGGCAGGGAGGGAGGGAGGGAGAGAGGGGCGAGAGAGAGAGTACGGATGGAGGATGGAGCAGGAAAGAGACAGACAGGGGGGCGTGAGGACGAGACGACGACACGGTAGATCGAGATGAGGATAGAGGGGGTGGGTCGAGAGACAGAGACCATACTATTGTTTGCAGAGAGAGAGAGTGAAAGAGAGAGACGATACCGATCATTGATTTAATCTATTCAATAAATAGCAAAGATTTAATGACCCAAGTTTCAGTTGATCTCGACGCAACACGACACAACGGATGAAACTCCGCACAACACCACACACACCGCACACACCACACACAGACACCACACACACCACACCACACACACCACACACCCCGCCTCACACCCTCCACCTCCCGCCTCCACCCCTCCCCTCTCCATGTGTCGTTGATATGTTTTTAATACGCCATCCTCTGTGTGTGTGTGTGTGTGTGTGTGTATTAGTATTGATGGAGCCTACCTACAGTTAAACCAGCTGTTCTTTTCCATTTGAAACAGAAGTACCTCTTCAAACCAGAGTCAATATCACTCTTTTAACACGGTTCCCTTCTGCTCTCTCTCTCCCTCCCTCCCCCCCTCCCCCCTCCCTCTCCCTCCTCTCTCTTTTCCCTGTTCTCTCCGCAGCAATTTGGGAAGATTTTAGACGTGGAGATAATCTTTAACGAGAGAGGATCAAAGGTAAGCGGTGGCGTGCGACAGCTGCTCCACCGCCATGTTGGATCTGTTGCTTCCTAACGATGACATCAGCGTACAGACGCACTGCCTTTTATTGGACCCCCAAGTATCGGAGCATTTGCTTTCCTCTCTCTCTCTCTCTCCCTCTCTCTCTCCCTCTCTCTCTCTCTCTCTCTCTCTCTCTCTCTCTCTCTCTCTCTCTCTCTCTCTCCCCCTCTCTCTCTCTCTCCCTCTTTCTCTCTCGCTCACTCTCTCAATCTCACTCACCCCGTCTGATTCCTCCTCTTCCTCCTTCTCTTTTTCTCTTTTCTCTCATTGATTTTCTTTTTGCCTCCCTCTAGCTCTTCCTCTCTCACTATCTCGTTCTACCTGCTCTCTGTGTGAGTCTCCCCTCATTCTTTTTCTACCTCTCCTCTGCCATCTATCTCTTCTCTCTCTCTCTCTCTCTCTCTCCCTCTCTCCTGTTCTCTGTGTTACTCTCTCTCCCCTCATTCTTTCTCTCGTGCTCTCTGTGTTACTCTCTCTCTCTTTGTCTCTCTCTCTCTCCTGCTCTGTGTCAGCCCCTCTCTCCCCTCGTTCTCCCCTCCTCTGTTTATTGTTGATGCAGTAGCTGCGGTGGTTGGCCCTAGCCTGTGAATCATTAGCTCTGGAAATCAATTCATGATTGAGCTGTTTCACAATTCACTTAATCCCCCTCGCACAAGCCACCACACACACACACACACAAAAACACACACACACACACACACACACACACACACACACACACACACACACACACACACACACACCCCATGAACATAAGTCACACTCACAATCACACAAATACACTAAAACACACAAAACACACTGAAAAGCAACACAAATAGAAACAATGTACAAAGTTAAAGAAACATAGAAACTGAAAAGAAACCAAACATCCGACAACTGATCGACGGCAAAATGGCCACAGGGGTTTGTGTACCGCCCGTCTGTCTGATGGGTCGGGGGGGCAAGGGGGATGGAGGGAGAGAGCAGCTGAATGCGGTGGTCTATCCAGCTGTTTCTTTTAATTGTGTGCTGAAACTAGCTACTGGGGCGAGAGACCTATGGATACTCTCCCCCCCTCCCCCCCTCCCCCCAGGGCCGGGAGAGCCTCTGGAACTTTCTAGAAGCCGAGGCGACGGAGGAAGGACTAATGGTGTCCTGGAAGATTGAGTGTGGGATAAACCTGCCTCTTCCTCCTCCTCTTCCTCATCCTCTTCCTCATCCTCCTCCTATCTTCCCCGCCCTCTCCTTCTCACCCTCCCCTCTCCTCCTCTCCTAGTCTCCTCCCCCTCCCCATCTTCCTCCTCCTCCCTCTCCCCTCCTCCTCCGTAACAAGCATTTATTGTTTGTGCCCTACAAAGCCATTACCCAGGATGCCTCTCTCTCTCTCTCTCTCTCTCTCTGCATGCTTTATAATGAACCGTCCAGGCCATTAATAAATAATCTATTTTCTATGAGGCTTCGGCAATTTGCATTCAATATGTTTGTCTCCTTTGAAAAATGGCGGCGCACTACCAGGGGCCGAGTGTAAGCTAATTATTTGTGCACGATAAAAAAAAGGGAAAAATTAAAGCAAAGACGGAGGGGCCGGGTTAGGAATGTCCAAAGGATTAATTTTGCCCTCAATTCCTTTTTTTTCTCCTCTCTCTCTCTCTCTCTCTCTCTCTCTCTCTCTCTCTCTCTCTCTCTCTCTCTCTCTCTCTCTCTCTCTCTCTCTCTCTCTCTCTCTCTCTCTCTGTCTCTCTCTCTCTCCTCTCTCTCTGTCTCTGTCTCTCTCTGTCTCTCTCTCTCTCTCTCTCTCTCTCTCTCTCTCTCTCTCTCTCTCTCTCCAACCCTCTCTCTCTCCCACCCTCTCTTTCTCCAAAGTTATTTCTTTATCTCTCTCTCATTCCCCAAGGACAGTTCCCGTCGTGTTATTTATGCGGCGACTGCGGGCCCCCGAGGCCCCTGATATTCCGTGCATGCATACCAGATCACTGCACCTCCCCCCCCCGCCCCCCGTCTGCCCCCCTCCCCCTCGCTCTCTCCTTACATCCCCTGCAGTTGCGGGCGGGGCCGGCCTCATACACATGTAGCGGCCCGATGGATACAGAGAGAGGAACACAGAGGGCGCGGGGTCGGAGGGGCAGGAGCCTGTTGGTTAAAGCTCCTCCACCTCCTCTCTCCTGTCTCCTTCTCCTCTCTCCTCCTGTCTCCTTCTCCACCTCCTATCTCCTCCTTCTTCCACCTTCTCTCTCCCCTGCCTCTCTCCTCGTTCCTTCTCCTCTCTCCTCCTCTCTCCTCCTGTCTCCTTCATCTCTCTCCTCCTGTCTCCTTCTCCACCTCCTATCTCCTCCTTCTTCCACCTTCTCTCTCCCCTGCCTCTCTCCTCGTTCCTTCTCCTCTCTCCTCCTCTCCTCCTGTCTCCTTCATCTCTCTCCTCCTGTCTCCTTCTCCACCTCCTATCTCCTCCTTCTTCCACCTTCTCTCTCCCCTGCCTCTCTCCTCGTTCCTTCTCCTCTCTCCTCCTCTCTCCTCCGGTCTCCTTCATCTCTCTCCTCCTGTCTCCTTCTCCACCTCCTATCTCCTCCTTCTTCCACCTTCTCTCTCCCCTGCCTCTCTCCTCGTTCCTTCTCCTCTATCCTCCTCTCTCCTCCTGTCTCCTTCGTCTCTCTCCTCCTGTCTCCACCTCCCACAACCCCCACCCCCCCCCCCCATCCAGATGCACAGAAGTTTTTGAACTGTTATGTTGATTGTTCTATATGCTGTCTAATGAAAGAAAATGAATGGCCAAATAACACTTATTCTACTCATCGTGTACAGAGACACACGCACACACACACTGCATCTCTACCTCACACATACCCATACGCACACACACACACACACACATACACCTTCACACACACACAAACACACACACACACACACATACACACACACTCACCTACACACACAGCTGCCTGTGTGTGTTTGTGTGTGGGGGGGCGTGGCCCGTCCACAGCCATGTGGGCGCTAATTACGATGCTATTATGTGCGCTAACGCTAGCGTTCCGCTGCGCTGCGTCCTGACACTGATCTGTCAGCCGGCGCTGCCACTGGTTAATTAGGGGAGAGGGGCGGGCCCTATCCATGCGTGAGGCGTGGATACGTGTGTGTGTGTGTGTGTGTGTGTGTGTGTTTGTGTGCGTGTGCAGGAGCTGGTGCCTCACTAACAGTCTCTAATGAATCTCTCTGTTGACTACTACCACTGCCCTCTGACAGCACTCACACTGATCCCTGCTTCCTTCTTCTCCCCCTGCGTGTCCGTGTGTGTCTCTTTGTGTGTGTGTGTGTGTGTCTGTGTGTATGTGTGTCTGTATCTTTGTGCGTGTGTCTGTGTGTGTGTATGGCTGTCTCTTTGTGTTTGCTTGTGTTTCTCTTTGTGTGTCTCTGTTTCTTCTGTGTGTGTGTGTGTCTGTCTGTATGTCTGTCTCTTTGTGTGCGTGTCTGGGTCTGTGTTTGTCTTTTTGTCTTTGTCTTTTTGTGTGTCTTTGTGTGTGCGTGTGTTTCTTTGTGTGTCTCTTTGTGTGTGTGTGTGTGTGTGTGTGTCCTCTTTTCCCTGCCATCCTGCGGCTGACTCGGCCTGCTGCTCTCAGGGTTTTGGGTTTGTAACTTTCGAAACGAGCACAGACGCCGACCGCGCGCGGGAGAAACTGAACGGTACAATCGTAGAGGGCCGTAAAATAGAGGTGCTTCCCTTCTCTTCCTCCTCCTCCTCCTCCCCCTGCCTGTTCCCCCCTCTGTCGCACGCCCACAACATGCACGCCTTATCAATCTATGTATGTATGTGTGTGCATGTGGGCGCATCTGCCTAGTATTCCTGCGTGTGCATGTGTATATGAGCATGTGTGTGTGTGTGTGTGCGTGCACGTGCCTTAGCAAGCGTGTGCATGTGTACACAAGCATGTGTGATTATGTGCGTTTGTGTGAGCGCGCCTTAGTGAGCGTGTGCATGTGAGATGCGTAGCGCGTTCTCTGAGGAGCGGAAGATGCAAACATGTGAACGCAGGACGTACCGGTCATCCATCAACATCCCAACGGCGCTGAAAGCGATCGTATAAGACCATAACCCCACCCCCACCCTCGCCCCCCGAGGGATAAGCCGTCCAATCAGGAGACGGCTGTGTGTCCACCACCATGTCATTGCCATTAAAAGCCACTCCCTTTTTTTTTTGTGCTGTTGTTTTTGCAATGTTGTTGTTTACGATGAGCCGCCCCTCATCAGATCAATAGGAACTAATCAAACCTCAAGTCCTCACCGTCGTATTATTTTTATGACGAGTAAACAAAGGGTTTAGCGTCTAATAAAAAGCAAATTTGTTTTTCTTTTTCAGTTCTCGTTCGTTCATAGCATGTCGCATCCCGTGACAGTGAATGAAATCTGAGTATTCCGATTGTGAATGCGATTTTTCTGTAACGTTTGTGCTTTTTAAGACGGTGTTCGAGTCTTCTGGTGTTGCGGGCCGAGGCCATGGTGTGTTTATTCATCTGTGTTTGTGTGTTTTGTTTTCACCAGGTCAACAACGCGACGGCGCGGGTAATGACAAACAAAAAGGTGGCGAATCCGTACACGAATGGTAAGACCGTTACACCACGCTATCGAAACAGAACAGATGCTGTTTGAGAACGCTTTACAACCCATTCCTTAATCTCCTCTCTGTCGGAGAGTATATGTGTGTATTGGTGTTTGTGTATGTGTGTTTGTGTTTACGTGTGTATGTGTGTTATTTTGTATGGGTGTTTGTTTATATGTGTATAATTTTGTATAAGTGTGTTTGTCCATATTTGTGTGTGTGTATATGTGTGTGTTTGTGTATATGTGTGCTACGTCTCAATGGTTGACTCGATTGAAAGGTAGCCTCACCCCTTTTCAAACTCATATTTTATCTGTTAATGATGATTCATACCTTTGCCATTAAATCATTTTTAACATAATTAGGTGACTCAAATAACATGAAAGAAAAATTACCCAAAGAGATCATTAAAATAGGACAAAAAATAGAAACACAAGGATAACGCAAACAAACAACGGAAGTCCATAGTGAATTGTGAATGGCCAACAATCAACGGCTTGGACAGTCGTATCATGTAGTACAAAATGGAGGACGCCCCAGCAGGCTTTTAGGCCCGCTAACCAAGGGCCCTCAGAAAAGGACAGCCAACCAGACGGAACATTGTCACCGTGCCGGGGACGGCCTTCTGCTGACGGAGCTCTGGTCGCAGCGCTCGGTAAAGGGCAAGCTAGGCGTGTCCGACATTAGCCCGTGAATTAAATGAAGGAAACCTAACTGAAATTAAAATCACGGCGGGAGCACCGTTATAAATCTGTGCCGAATTAATAGAGCATTTAAAGAGCAACCGACATAAAAAAAATTAAGAAACGGATAAAAAAAAAAGGCATTCAATAACTAGCGCAGCAAAAGTGCCACATATGTTGGAACACAGCGCATCGAAAAACCTCGATCTGATTGGCCGAAATTCTTCCAATTGGAGTCACCGATTTTATCATGATGATGTTCAATATTAACGTTTGGTTCACATTTGAGTTGTTTAAATGACCAGTGTGTCCATTAATGGCTGTTCTTTGTTGTTGTCACGATGTACACAAGGGATCTATGTAAACGTAGTTGTTTGTCTCTGTTTCTGTCATCAAGGCTGGAAAATCAACCCAGTGGTAGGAGCTGTGTACGGACCCGAGCTGTACGCAGGTAAGAGACACACACACACACACACACACACACACACTCCTTCCCTCAATCTCTCTATCGTTCTCACATCACCGGTGCCGTTTCGTGTCGTGCCCTCGTTCCCCCCCCGCCCCCCTCGCCGTGTGTGCGTGCGGCCCGCTATCGGTCCAGCGGCGGCGGCGGCGGCGACGGCGGCGGCACTAGCGGAGCCCGATCTCGGTTCTACAAGCGCTCCCAATCCTCCAGCCGCGGAAAACATGAAATCCCTGCAACCAATCAAAGTGAATCGGCTCGCTGGCGCCGATAAGAGCAGGATGATCCAAGCCGGCGCGAGAGGCTGTCTGCGCGCATTGTTCGCTGCAAGCGCACAAACCTCCAGGAGCAACACAAAATCCAATACATAAATAAATATATATATATATATATATATATATATATATAGTGTGTGTGTGTGTGAACTAAAAATGATTTGAAGAGGAAGCGGCGTTCCCAGGTTGCGGCGGTTATCAGATGGCGGGCGCCGCGGCCGTGGGAATGGATTTGCCGAGTGCGGCAGATTGACTCCCTCAGAGCCGACGGGAGCGCGCGGGAGATGGAGCGATACGGGCGGGGGAACCGGCCCCGGCGGAAGGGAGCCGCGCCTCTCTGAATCCGTAATGGCAGAGGAGAGAGCGCAGTGGGGGCTTTCCCTCTCCGCCCGTACCTCACCACCAACCCCGCCCCTCCATCCACATGCACACACACATCCACACACACCACCACCACCACCACCACCCCCCCGCTCGTCGACACGCCAGCTTTACTGCTGTATGTTATATGAACCCTTTGCATTTTAATGAGGGAGGGGGCGAGGGGGAGGGGGGGTGGGGGTTGCACTATTTCATTTGGAAGAAGTGCTGAGCACATCTCGCCACTCTAACGGCTTTCCTCTCCGCTCATTAGACTAAAATCTGTTCGTTCCTCAGACAGCTTTACTGCCAACCTCTAAACAACTGTCCGTGACAGGAAGCAGTCATCAATCATTTTCATTTTCGTTTGCTACCCCCACAACTCCCCCCCTCCGCTCTCATCCACCACCCCTTCCTCTTCTTCCTCCCCCAACCTCCTCGTTGGGTATCTCCCTGTGAAAGCACATCTTTTTGTCCCCCCTGGCGATGTTGCCCATACCTCTTTATGCGTGAAGCCTCTTAGACACTCTTTAAGACGCCGCTGGCACACATACAATCACGTACGCACACGTACACACCTACGCAAGTACGCTCATATACATGTACACACACATACACGCACACACATACGCACGTACACACATGCACACATCCCCACGTACACAAGTATACTCATATACACATATGCATACGAACACACTTACACACATGTACACACATACGAATGTACACATACACACACATATGCATACACATGCATACACACATACTCACGTACACACATGTAAACACATACCAAGTACACTCATATGCATATAAACACACAACGCACATATACTCATATACACGTACACACATAAACACATATTATATGCATACACACCTTCACACATATACACACACATACACACACACACACACATTCACCCATATACACACATATACACTCCTATATACACACACACACATTTGCGCGCACACACACATACACACAAACATACACTCCGTGACCACATGCTGTCCGAGCCATGACTCAGCACCCTGGCTGCGGACGCCATGGGTCAAACCCGCGTCTCACGGCACTCTGTCCCCCCGGCCACGGTGTCTCTCTTCGGGTTGTGGATGAAAGAGAGAGAAAAGGACGAAGGGGAAATAGAATCGTTACGGTGCGCTTGACTTTCTCTGCGCCGCGCTGAAGACAAAGTATGCTCAGCGTAAAAGCAGCTCACCAGGAATTGCCGGAGCTAATTTGTTTAGCGGTGAAAGTGTACCGTGTGCATATTGTTTTTCCTTGTATTAAAAAAAGATATTTATTTAGCAGAGGATGAGCGCCAGCAGCGACTCTAGATAAATAAGGACTTAGAAACCTAGAGAGAATGCTAAGCACTCTGCTGCTATACTAAGACAATACTGCAAGGCTGTAGTACCAGACTATACTACTACACAATACTGCAAGGCTATAGTACCAGACTATACTACTACACAATACTGCAAGGCTATACTACTAGACTATACTACTACACGATACTGCAAGGCTATGCTACGAGACAATACTACTATACCATACTGTTAGGCTATACTACTAGACTTTACTTCTAGAGAATACTACTAAACTACTAGAACATATTAGTATACATAACTGCAAGACAATGTAGAGAATCATTAATAATATAAATAATAATAATAGTAATAGTATATTTATTCATGTACTGCTCTTCTCAACCCTTCACATCGGCAATAAAATACAAAAATAAAATACAAATATAAATTCAAATGGGATTTAAACATTTATAAGTATACAATTTGAGTCTTAGAAAGCAGGAAGAGGAGGGTTGGACAATGACAGTGATTTGAAGGGCTTGACTTTGGTTAGGTAGACTCCACTACGGTGCCAAGTCAACACAGTGCGCTTCTGCGTGTGAACTTGGGTTGACCTGCTCCCTTTAAACCTTTCTGAATACGTAGGACGCATGTAGGAGACGTGTTCACATGTATGAAGGTGATGCTTCCAGACAGCACATGTAGGGAGGTCAGCCATGGCACACTCACACACACATACACACACATAGACCCACACACAGACACACAATTTTGACTTTCAGACACATTCACAAAACATGTCTGACACACACTGATGCCAACACAAGCAAACACAGAAAGCCACACACACATCCATACACAAAAACACAGAGAAACAGCCACACACACACATACACACACACACACTCAAACACACATGCTCAATTCTGTCATACACATGCACTAAAGCCCTTATCGTACACACACACACACACACACACACACACACACACACACACATGCACACATACACACAGACAGACACACAGACCCACACACACGCATAATCACACACTCTCTCTGTTTCCAAATGGTCTCATAAATCAGTGGGAGTGTGGCCCACCACTGCAGGCAGCCCGGGCACGGGAGCCCCTGATTTATTAGCTGCTAATTTCTCAAGCCGTCTTGACACGCCGCTCAAGTCTGCCAGCTCTAAACGACAACATATGCCTGCCAGCTGGGGAGGGGAGGAAACTTAAATAAGAGGGAGAGAGATAGAGGGAGAGAGAGGGAGAGAGAGAGAGAGAGGGAGAGAGAGAGAGAGAGAGAGGGAGAGAGAGGGGGAGAGAGAGAGAGAGAGAGAGAGGGAGAGAGAGGGAGAGAAAGAGGGAGAAAGAGGGAGAGAGGGAGCGAGAGAGAAAGGGAGAGAGGGTGAGAGAGAGAGAATTTGAGAGTGAATGAGAGCCTCCTGAAGTTGGGGAAAATGTCTGGGATACATTGGGTCAGAGTGTGGAAAATGCCCACTTGACAGGCTGCGTTTCCTGTCCTGAACAGTACGACTCGTAAACAAGTCAAACCGTCACGTGCGTACTGACGCGTTCTGCGGTCGCCACAAATCGGAAACCTCCCAGCGGTCGTGGCTCAACGTACCTTAAGACGGTCGTTTAGTTTGGGGAGGGGAGGAGCCGATGAATCATGTTTATCAGACGCCGGCGCGACCCGGGAGATGGGGTGGAATTAGGATCCATAAACACCGGTGACGGCAGGGATGACATCCCGTCTCACGGCCCATCCCGGACGCCGCGGGTTCCAAGCTCCTCAGAGCCCCAACCATCAGCATCTCCACCTCCTCCCTGCCAACACCACCTCCTCCCAATCCTGAGGGAAGACTGATGAGTTTGAATCCCCACAGACCCCCTCCGGTGTTGGGGCTGGTGCTGGGTGGTGCTGGGGGTGGAGGTGGTGATGATGGAGTCGGTGGTGGGGGTGGGCATTGTCAGAGCAGGGAGGAAGTGGGAGTGGTAGTGATAATACCGGTCGTTTTGTGTGTGTGTGTGTGTGTGAAGAGAGGCTGGGTGATGGAGGAGAGGTGTTGGGTGGGAGGGTCAATCAGTGGGGGGGGGGCAGGAGAGGAAGGGGCTGTGATCCTGTGTTTGTGTGTGTGTAAATATTTAGGTGATGAGAGGGTCCTTTGTACAAAAGTCGGTGGTCTCTCCCCTCCCTGCTATCCAACAATTGAATCGGTCAACCCCTGACTTCCTTAGATACCCTAATCCCCACTCCTTGTTGCCTAGCTACCTGTGTCCACACTTACTGAACTCTCCTCAGGCCGAAGGGGCCTTAGATAAATAACACGGCTGGAGGGGGGAGAACAGACCGCTGTCAGGACCACGGAGAGCTCTCTCTCTCTCTCTCTGTCTCTCTCTCTCCCTTCCTCTCTCTCAGCTCTCCCTTTTACCCTCCCTCCCCATCACTCTCTCTCCCTCTCCCTCTCTCTCTCTCTCTCCCTTTCTCTCCCTCCCTCCCCTCTCTCTCTCAGCTCTCTCTCTCACCCTTTCTCCCCCCCTCCCCTCTCTCTCTCTCTCCTTCCATCTCTCCCTCTCTCTCTCTCTCTCTCATTCATACCAAAGGATGCATGGAGGGGTTCTCTGCTGAATGTGTCCTCCATATCGAGGACTCCCAGTCCCTCTCTTCAGACTCCTCTTCTGCCTGTGAGGACCCGAGGCGGCGGGCGGCCACGGGGATGCCCGACTAGAAGCCGAGCAGAGGCTAATCGGCCTCTCATTACACGTGGCGTGTGTGGCCGGCGAGACCCTCATTGTGGAGCCCGCCAATGTTAAGGAGATAATGACGTTAAGGGGATAATGAGGCTCTTGATTAGATTAGGCGGTGTGGTCCCCGGGCGCCCAGATTAAATGCTTATCGCCACGGCGACGCAGGCGCCAGGGGACGGGTGAGAGGGAGATCAGGAGATAGAGTCTTTTGGTTCGCAGGTCCGCTTCCGACCGGTTTCACCGCTGGAGGGCACTGGGAGGCTGGGTATGAGCCAAGTACGAGGAAGGCACCGAAAGCACGCCTAAAACTGGCACACACACATGCACGCGCACACACACACACACACACACACACACACACACACACACACACACACACACACACACACACACACACACACACACACACACACACACACACACACACACACACACACACACACACACAGACACACACACACACACATAAACGCACACACACACACACACACGGCAAACATACATAGAAACATGACACACACACACACACACACAAACACACTATCACTCACTCAATCACACACACTCTCAAACACAATTTCTCACACTCACTCTCACACACACTGACTCACATACTGTCACACACACACACAGACACACACAAACACACACAGAAACATGACACACACCCACACACACACAGAAACATGACACATGGGGACCGGTGTGACCCCCTGGCCCTTCTGGCACGCACTTCCTCCCGGTGTGACCGCACCGTGCCAGACTCCCGCACGAGGACGCGGGCGTGCACGTGAGCAGCGCCGCGGTGGCGTCCTGGTGGAGTTACCCGTGTGTGACAGGCCCAGGGTTGATTTATGGCTTATTATGGAAGCAGAGCAGCCTATCGCCGCCACATTATGAGTTTACATTCACATACATCACGCCACGCGAGTGTCACACACACGCTGGAAAACAGTGGGGTGGATCCGAGAGAGAGAGAGAGAGAGAGAGAGAGAGAGAGAGAGAGAATAACGAAAAATAAATTATTTTGCAGACAAAGAAAAGGATTGTTTTTTGCCCTTTCGCCAGCCAGCCCAGGTGTCGGGCACTTCAAATGACGAGAGCGCCGAAGACTAAATGAAATGTCAAGGGCAGCGTTGTGATTCACTGTGGGGGGGGGGGGGGGGGAGAGTGGTGAGAGAGGGAGAGGGTGGGGTGGGTTCCCTGCCTGGTCTGTCCGGCCCGGGGCAGGCCTCTGCACGCGTGAGAGAGAGCGGAGATACCTGGCCGAGATAACAAAAAGAAGGTGTTGGGACGGCGCGTGACGCAGAATGGCTAATGGGACGTGATGTTAATGACCGGAGACATTAAACCTGGCCCTCCGCGTGTTTTAAAAGCACCCGCAATCCGTCTCGCTGTCACTTTTATAGAGGCAGGAGGCTGGCTGGAGCGGCCCACATTAGGGATGGCGCGGTGGGGAGGCTGGCTGCACTCAGTGCCTGCAGGGGCTGGACTCACACCTGCACTGCTGCCGGGGCCTACGTCGGGGTGGGGGTTGGTGGTGGTGGATGGTGGAGGTGAGGGTGATAGTGATGGTGTTGGTGGTGGATTAGAGGTTGGTGGTGATTTTGGTTTTGATTTAGGTGGTGGTGGTGAAGCAGAGGTTATTGTTGATGTTGATTGAGGACGGAGGTGGTGATGGAAGTGGTGGAGCAGAGGTCGATGAAAGTGATGGAGGTGTTAGTGTTTGCATTGAGGTGGATGATAGTGATGGAGGTGTTAGTGTTTGCATTGAGGTCGAGGATAGTGATGGAGCTGATGGAGGTGTTGGTGGTGGAGAAAAGGTTGATGATGGTGATGGAGACGGTGGAGGTGGTGATGGAGGTGGTGGAGCAGAGGTTGACTATAGCGATTGTGTTGGTGATGCGCTAGAGGTGGCCGGTAGTGACGGAGGTGTCTGTGTTTGCGTCAAGGTTGACGGTGTTGATGAAGGTGTTGGTGTTTGCGTCGAGGTTGCCGACGCCGACGGTGTTAATGGAGGTGGAGGCGGCGGAGCACCCAGGCGGAGCCCCCCGCCCTCCGGGACGGATGAGCCTAGCTGGATGTTCATCACCGCTCACGTTTTATCTGTGATTGCTCCAGCGGCTTTCCTCCACCGCCACCCCACCACAGCAGAAGGGGGGGGATGATCTGAAACGCATGGGATGCATGTTATTAACCCCTGCAAGGTCTTACATCGGGGTCCCCCTCCCCACTGCCTCCCTCTGCACCCCTTCTCCCACCCAGCCCCCCCGCGCACCGAAATACAAAAGCAGAGCTCGGCTGCACGTGTCACTGGTGAACCGCGAGGAGAGATTGAAGTGGTCTGGGAGGAGCTGAGCCAGAAACATGCTGGCAGTAATGAATGAATGAGAATGAAGAAGGCGGATGGGAGTGTGTAGCCGTGATAACAGACCGGTACGGCCCGCATTGTGATGCCGAGGGGGTGTTGGCTGAAGGGGGGGGGGGGGGGGGGGGCAGGACGCTGGTTTAATCATAACTGAGGGAGAGAGAGGGGGGGGGGGGAGAGATTTGTATTCACCGCCATAGATTGTAATCAGACGGCGGTTGGGACTGATTGAAGGTTAAGTAGAGAGCTGGGGTTTAACATCTCACATCCTCTAATCTGTGACCCACCCCCCAACCCGACACACGCACACGCACACACAGGATGACTGCACACACACACACACACATGAACATACACTCCCAATGCACACACACACACACACATAGGCCAACTGCACACACACACACACCCACAAAGGCTGACCAAAAACACACAAACACACACACACACACACAGACAGGCCTACCACACAGACACACACACACGCGCACATGGACACACCCACACACCCACACGCACGTGCCAACAGCCATGTCCACCTGGTGTTCTGGAGCTGTAACCAGGGGCGAGGTGGAGCCGCGGTGCCCGTCTGAAGGTGTTCCCTGGTGGGGCTGGGGGGAGGGGTCACGCCGCGGTCCGGGTCTCAGGTCGTTTGAGACCATCTGTTCCGGCGTTCCCCCCGGGGAGGAGAGGGGCGGGGGGGGGGGGGGGGGGGGGGTGTGATGAGTGTCCTGATGGGGCCTGTAACCGCGGCAACCTTCACCTCTTCTTCTTACCGCACCCAGGAATGTCCTCCAACCCCCCCCATCGCTCCCTCCCCCCCACATCCCATGCTTCCGCTCTGCCGTCCCCCCCGGCCCATTGTACCTAAACTATGCAAAACCCTGCGGTGCGAGACTAGTGCTATTGCATCCATTACCCCAACTCCAAGGCCGTCCCTCTCTCTCTCTCTCTCTCTCTCTCTCTCTCGCTCTCTCTCTCTCTCTCTCTCTCTCTCTCTCTCTCTCTCTTTCTCTCGCTCTCTCTCTCTCTCTCTCGCTCTCTCTCTCTCTGTCTCTCTCTCTCTCTCTCTCTCTCTCTCTCACTCTCTCTCGCCTCTCTCTCTCTCTCTCTCGCCTCTCTCTCTCTCCGTGGGGGGGGCGAGGCGGGACGAGATGCGAGATGCGTACAGTAAGTGTGGATCCTTGCTGAGTAGGCCACAACGCCTTGGCGGCGGAGTTGGGGGGGGACGCGATGAGGCGCCCCCAGAAAAGATTCAATCTTTTGTTTCCTTGTCGCGCCGTAATGCCTTCTGTCAGCGGCGCGCGGCACATGTCTCTCTCTTAATGTGTTCTGTCAGGAGGTAAGCTCCGCTGGCCTCACACACACTCGCTCAAAGTCTTCCTCCTCTTCTCTCCTTCCTCCCCGTCCTGTGTGTGTGTGCGTGTGTGTGTTTTTTTGTGTGTGTGTGTGTGTTTTGTCTGTGTGCGTGTATGGTGTGTGTGTGTGTGACTGTGTGGTTTGTGTGTGTGTTTGCTTGTATGTGCGTGTGTGTGTGTGTGTCTCTGTGTGTGTGTGCGTGCGTGTGTGTGTCTGTGTGTATATGTGTGTTTGTGTTTCTGTGTGTGTGTGCGTGCGTGCCTGCGTGTGTGTGTACGTGTGTTGTGTGTGTGTGTGTGTGTGTGTGTCTGTGTGTGCATGTGGTTGTGCAGTCACAGGGTTTCCCTACCCGGCCACAGGGGCTACTGTGGCCTACAGGGGGGCACATTTGCCGCGGCCGGGGTCGAGCCGTCTACAACACCTTCCGCACAGCGCCGCCACCCCCGCCCATCCCGGCCTACGGAGCGTAAGTTACCCCGCGCTACGCGCTACCTGCTACACGCCATGCTACATGCTAGGTGCTGGGCGCAGCATGCGTACCTATGAGCAAAAGATTTTGTTTTTGTTTTGGTATTGTGTTCTTCAGCTTGTTGTTTCCTTGTTAATTATTTATATATTTCCTTTTAATTATGTATTTGACTTAATCATAGCTCCTGGCAAATGCTTAAATCACTAAATATTTCAAACTCGCTCTTTGTATGTTTCTGTGTTGTGGTTTTAAAACTGCGTCATCATTTTATTTATTGTGTGTTTCTGAGTGTGTGTGCGCATGAGACTGGCGAGTGTGGTTGCTTTTAGTGTTGTTCTGTGTGGGTCAATATGTGTCTGTGTGTGTATGAGTGTGGTGTCTGTGTGAGTAATGTTCTGTGCGTCTGTGTGTGTGTCACGGCTGTGTGTGTGTGTCACTGTGTGTATGTTGTGTTTGGACAGCGTCAGCTGTGTGTCAGCCACAGGGAGAGCTCTGAGGAGGACTGGGGAGTATTATGGGATGTGTCTCAGCGGGCTGAGCGGGTGCTGGATGATCTTCCAGCTTTGTGTAGCGACCGGTGTCCGCATCAGTCCTTATCAGCACCTTCCATGTCACCGTCTGTGTGTGTGTGTGTGTGTGCTAGCGCTTGTGTGTTTATGTATCTGGGCTATGTATGTGTTTGTGTGTGTGTGTGATGGTGCTTGTGTGTGTATGTATCTACGCTGTGTATGTGTGTGAGGTGGACCACCGACTAGGTGGGTATCTGGGATTAGATTAGGATCCTCCGGACTTCAGGGATTTAGCCATAGGGGAGTCGGGGCTCTGGAAGTACTTGGGTGGGTGGGGGGGGGGGGGGGGGGGGGGGGGAGATTGTGGCCCCCCCAGTCAGGTTGCAAGCCCATACCTGAGCCCCTCTGCCCAGGCTTACATCGAAGCTCACCGCGCGCCGCCAGCTAGCTGAGGCTACTCGCCGCCAGCTAGCTGGGGCTCAGTGCCACAGCCTAGCTAGCTGCTGTTGGTGTGAGTTTTCACCACCGTTGGACAAGGGGCTGCCTCACAGTAAGGCATTTCTATTCCAACCAGTCAGTGAAGGCCCATCGTCCAATCACATGTCTGTTACTGACGACGCACTAAGCACAATACCCCCACCCTTTTTACGCAAATCATATTTGATTATTTGCTCCTGCTCATTGATTTATTGAATCAATGCATAGGTATGGCAGCCTCCTCTGACT
Source organism: Pollachius pollachius (assembly GCF_949987615.1). Taxonomy (NCBI): domain Eukaryota; kingdom Metazoa; phylum Chordata; class Actinopteri; order Gadiformes; family Gadidae; genus Pollachius; species Pollachius pollachius. The sequence continues at coordinate 5,228,944 of NC_136944.1, forward strand.
GAATACATATATTGTTTAATCACATTAAAGATGTGTATTTGTTATCCGTGAGATGTCTTTGCTTGGTGGGCGTGGCCTTCTTCTGCGGGCGTGGCTCTCTGAGAGTCCCGGGCCCCTCGATGCCCCCGCCCCCCTCCCTGCAGGCCCAGGTGGCTGCGGTGGCAGCTGCTTGATTTATACTGCAGGGATACTGCACCCTGAACTGGCCCCCATGGCAGGTCCCTCACGTACACACACACACACACACACACACACACACACACACACACACACACACACAAGCAAACACATCCACAAATGTACACACACAAAGAGAAATGCACAAAATGAGACGTATGCACATAGAGAATGAGCTGCACACACATTCAGAGACAGGCTTACAAAAATAAGAAAATCCATAAATATATTAATATACATATTAACACATGTAACCACGCAGAGCAAGAAACACAAAAGGGGAATTAGGCACACACCTTAAAATATATAAACACACACACTCACTTTCACACACAGTCACACACAGGCATACACACAAGCACACACGCACACGCACAAACACACACAAACACACACACACACACACACACACACACACACACACACATAAACGTGCATATACACACTAAACCCAGAGACATCCTAACCAAGACAGAGCACAAATCTACACACATAAATGCAGCAAAACAGACACACCCCCCTCCCCCACGCACACACACATACACACAAACGCACATAAACACACACACACACACAAATGAACACAAACAGAAACGCTCCCATGTGGGACACGGCTCTGTGGGTGCGTGGCGGCGACACTCGGCAGCGACGGGACAAACAAACAACTTTAGCGGAGCAGCAAATTGTCCGGGGGGGCGGGGGGGGGTTTGTGATTCCGAGCTTTCTCTCCTTCACGTGTCCTTCACGCCACACCGGTGACGCCAGGCAGTCGGAGAGAGGCTGACCCCGCCCCCCCCCCCCCCCCCCCCCCCCCCCTCTCTCCACCTCCACCTCCGCCGGGTCCCGGGTGTGATGGAATGGGTTTAGGGGGGGAGGGGGGGAGGGAAGGGGGGAGGGAGGGAGGGACATCGCAGGGAGATAATGGAAAGTATCACATCAGCAAGACGGTTGGTCAGCGATGATGCTGGTCAGAGGTGGAGGAGGAGAGTGTGTGTGTGTGTGTGTGTGTGTGTGTGTGTGTGTGTGTGTGTGTGTGTGTGTGTGTGTGTGTCTGTGTGTGTGTTATGGTGCGTTCAGATGAGATTTAAGTGTTTTCGTTATTTTAGTTGGCTCTTATCTTCCCTTTGCTTCTTTCTCTTTTGTCTGGTTGCTGCGGTAACACAAAGTCAATAATGCTATCCATCCTCAATGATCCACGTGAACTAAACCGTCTCTATCAATGTTTGCCCGTCTGTCTGTCTGTATCCGTCTGTCTGTCACAGGGTGGTGTACCAGGATGGCTTCTATGGAGCAGAGATCTATGTAAGTACAGTTTGGCACCGTCTCCCTCTGTCTCTCTCTCCCTCTGTGAAGTGAAGCAGGGAGTGAACTGAAACCCCCCAGGAGACGAGAACGTGATCCTACCCTCACCCCCCTTAGTCCCCCCCCCCCACACACACACAAACACACACACGCAGGGCCCCGGTACCTTGGCTGCCCCCGGCTGCTATGCCAAGACACCCAAACAGCAGAAACTGAAACCCCCTCGGCTCTCCCCCTCCTGAGCCCCCTCCCTCCCTCCCTCCTCCCCCTGCAGTGATCTCAGCCTCTTGGCAGAGAGAGGTGCAGCCCCGATCAGTGTCCCGTGTCAACTTAGGTCATCTTGTGCAGCAGTGTGTGTGTGTCTGTGTGTGTGTGTGTGTGTGTATGTGTGTGTGTGTGTGTGGGTGTGTGTGTGTGTGTGTGTGTGTGTACGGGATGGTCCCGCGTAGCCCATGGGTGCGGATGGTAGGTGAGTGCGGTGCAAAGTCTGCCTGGAGCCTTTAACCTCCTCCATCTCCTCCCCCCCCTCACCCACCTCCTCCCTCCCTCCCATCACCCCCTCACCCACCTCCCCCCACCGGCCCTCCCCTTCCAGCCCTCCCCCTTCTTCTCCCCCTCCTCCTCCCGCTCCTCTGTACTGCTGATAAGCAGGCAGCAGCAGATATCAGTATTAAAGCCAGCCCTAGAGCAGTCCAGGCTGGCAGGGTCTAGGGTCGGCCCCATTAGAGGAGAGTCCCCAGAAGTGTCTGGTCCCCATTAGAGGAAAGTCCCCAGAATGGTCCTGTCACCATAAGAGGGGAGTGCCCAGAAAGGTCTGGTCCCCATAAGAGGAGAGTCCCCATAAGAGGAGAGTCCCCATAAGAGGAGAGCCCCCATTAGAGGAGAGTCCCCATAAGAGGAGAGTCCCCATAAGTTGGTCTCCTTGAGGGTCTGGTTCCCATTAGAGGAGAGTCTCCTTTAGAGGATGGTCCTCCTTAGGTCTGGTCCCCATAGGGGAGGTGGTCCCCATGAACAGATTGCCCCCCGTATCAGGGGTGTCGTTAATCCGAGCAGGGTGCGGTGCTGCAGAGTGTGCAATGAACACGGCGACGCCTTCCTGCTTTAATCATCCAAGATGGCCTGGAGAAGGGGAGGGCAAGGGATTGTGGGTAATATCCCCGTTCCAATCTGCAGAGTGTTTTTTTTGTTGGTCTTTCGGTCACTCTCCTGACGAAGCAGCAGGCTAATGTTCGCCTCGGAGACACGCCGCTCAATGCATTCAGAAGGGCCACCCTGCTCCGGCACACGGGAAGCTTTACATTAGACCCTCGCCGGGGTTGGATGTAGCGCGACCACGGGCGGACTGAGAAGAGCCGGGGCGGTGTAGGGGGTGGGGTCGGTCGACGTCAGACTGCGTCAAGGCATTTGTCGGTTTTGAACCATTTCGCTGAAGCAGCGGTTTCTGCGAGCGTCTTTAACGCACCACCAGGAATCTACTTCCGTTCCAAGCTGGGTTTCCCCGCGTGTTGATCAGAGTCAGGGATGAAAAGTTTTGCACGTATGATTGGACATGTATTGACCCCCCCCCCCCCACACACACACACACGAGGTCATGTAACATATACATGCAGATGACTGAATGCGTGCAGTGACGCATTAGCATGCGGAGAGTGTGCACGAGCACACTAGCACACACACACAAACACACACACACACACACAAATATACCCTTCGACCAACACGACTACATATCCTCCAAGGCACAGGCGCGTGCACGTGGGGTTGGGGGTGCACGTGGGTGTGTGTGTGTGTGTGTGTGTGTGTGTGTGTGTGTGTGTGTGTGTGAGTGTGTGTGCACGGCCGGGTGCACGTGCGTGTGGGAGTGTGTGTGTGCACCCACGCGGGGAACAAGACAAAATAACAAATGTGCTACACGGCTGGTGTGCAGGGTTTGACAATGAGGGCTTGTGATTTATCGGCCCCCTGTTTGTCAGAGGGCGGTAATCAGCCCATTCCCCCCAGGAAGTCACCTGACTCACGCTGCTCCCCGCTTCCTGCGGAGGGACGGGCGCGGGTGGAGAACGGACGGGGGTGGGGGTGGGGGTGGTTGCGGAGAACGGGGGAGGGTGGATGCACAGGCGTCATGACTTCTGACTCTGGCTCTGAAGTATCATTTGTCAGCAAGTTCTCAAACACCAACTCCTCCTCCTCCTCCACCTCCTCCTCCTCCTCCTCTTCCTCCTCCTCCTCCGTCTTCGGTTCTGCGAGCTTATGAAGATCTGCATTATTAAAGAGCCGGCGACGGCGTGTGTGCTCTGGACCCAGATGTACACACCCATCCACCAGCAGTAATATATAAAACAACTGTGGAAAGTAGGGCTTCATTTTTCAATGAGACTAATAGCAGCACTCCACTCTGATGCATTTAGTTCCTCCCCCCGCAGTCTCTGCCAAATACACCAACACCACACCCTCCCTCTCTATTCATCTCCCTTCTCCCTTGCTCTCTCTCTCTCTCTCGCTCTCTCTCTCTCTCTCAAACACTCGCCTCTTCCTCGCAAAATCTGAGTGTTTAATGATGTAGTGGAAGAGCCAATTGCATTCTCCAAACAGGTCTGAACTATGAATGGCTTGTATTTTATTTCATTCATTAATGTTTCATTTGGTTCTGGGTACTTTCTGACACAGGGACAGGGGGTGCTGTCTTGTTGGGCACGGATACTGTATGTAACCTCCCGAACAGAACGAGAATGTCCGCTCGTACCGAGAGAGAACTGCGTGTCAAACAGTGCTCTCTGGTGGCCTGCTGGGGATACTGCAGCTAAATACCTGATTTAGAGTAGAACGGGGCGGTTGTATAATGGACATACTTTCAATCGTTTAAGTCGATATGGTTGTCAGTACGAAACATTAGAATGATAAAATAGTGCAATTGTTTTGTTTTCTAAGAATTGTGTGCCTGTCCCTGCCATGCATAACCTTTACCGGTACACACTTCATGGTGGGTGACTGACAGTTTCAGTACACACGTCATGGTGGGTGACTGATTTTACCAGTACACAGGTCGTGGTGGTTTACTAACGCTGTGATGTCCTCTCTCAGGGTGGTTATGCAGCCTACAGATACGCCCAGCCGGCTACCACCGCTGCCTACAGTGACAGGTAACTATCTATTTATCTGTCTATGTATCCCTCTACCTGTCTGTCTGTTTGTCTGTCTCTCTCTATCTATCTATATATCTACAGTATCTGTCTGTCTGTGCGTCTGTCTGTCTGTTTACATCTATCTATCTATCTATCCATCTATCCATCTATCCATCTATCCATCTATCCATCTATCTAACTATCCTCTCATCTGTCCGTCTAGCTATCTTACCATTCAAACATCTAGTCCAACCGGTCTATCAAATCTCTTGTTTTGGTGGATCTGTTTTAAGGATGCATGAATGGATGAATGAAGATCAACGTTATGAATAATTTGTTTCAAGATCTTAATCCCATCCCGTCTTTTGCGCTCTTTATTAATTGACGTTTTACGGTCGGTTGACGAATGTATACCATGGCAACAGCAGCTGCGAGAAAACAGGAAGCTGACGAGATAGACTCGCTTCTAGAAGCTTCCAGCACCTCCCTCCACTTATCCTGTCTATTAGCGTAGCACGGTATGGCTCTCAGCTACACAACGCCGCGGCGCTAACCTTGTTAGACTAGCAGCAGCAAAGATATATATCCCATGAGCCTCTCTGCCTGAACCACGCAGTACTTATCAATGGCCCTGGGTGCTTATAAGGTAGAGAGAAAGAGGGGGGAAAGAGAGAGAGAGAGAGTAATAGAGAGGATCAGAGTCATAAAACAGAGAGAAATGGAGACAGAGAGTCAGAGAGAGAGAGAGAGAGAGAGACCGCGAGAGAAGTGGGCAATATATACAGTGAGATATAAAGAAAGAAAGAAAGAAGGCATAAAAGAAAGCAAGTGAGGAGACAAACATCATAAAATCTAACCGACGAGAGACGGTCTCGGAGGTGTGTGTGTGTGTGTGTGTGTGAGGGGGGGTCGTGAGGTCAGGGTGGGGGTGGTGCTGAATGATGTAACGGGCGTCCACTAGCGATGTGCTTGAGGAGCCCCCATTCCCCCCCCCCCGGTGCGGGTCGGGGAGAGGGGGAAGAGAGTGGGGGAGACGGGGGGGGTGAGGGATTGGGGGTGTCACCCATGATAACGTACACCCTGCTGCCGCGCCGGCGGGAGATCCCATCGATAATGTAAGATTTATCAGGGACCCCTCTCTCTCTCTCTCTCTCTCTCTCTCTCTCTCGCCCCCTCTCTCTCTGGGCCTCGCCCGCGAGTTATGAGCCGCGTAACGCAGCCCCATTGCCGCCGCGGCGTGCGCGCTGATTTAATTCCCGCCTCTTCTCTTGCCCCCCCTCCCCACCTCTGTGTCTTTTTTCCCGGGTTGTTTTTTTTCCGGGAGATTTAATGTAATTCTCTGCTGAGTTGTTTGTCTGGCTTCTGTTTTCTCCGCGCCTCATCTGTTTGTTTCCCCGCGCTGGGCGCCGCCGCCCCGATCGATACGGCGCCCACGGCCTCGTCTCAGCAATACCTTATCAGACTTACCCCCGACCCCCACCCCTCCAGCCCACCGTCGACCAATCACACCATCAAGCATCCTGATTGGATTGATCGCAGTCTGTGGGGGGAGAGAAAAAAGAGAATTAAACCGAGCGAAGTGTTTGTTTATTATTTATGAAAACGACAAAGTGTCTCGCGTCACCTACGGCCTCACGACCGATCAAACGCAGCGGGGCCCAGCGGGGGGAGCCGTCCCATTGGCTGGACTGATGAGGCCCTTCTTGCGTAATCGTGATTAGCAAGACGTATTGTTGTGATTACAGTAGTTGTGTTTAAACGTTAACCTAACTGACTAGCCCGTGCATGTGACATCACAGTACACTCCCCCCTGAGATGAGAACGACGACACGCCAAAGATGTGAGTTCACTTGTGACGATGGCGCCGCGGTCTCGGTAGCAAAAAGGCGGGAAACTTGCGGATGCTATTGTTGTTGTTGTTGTCCTTGCACCCTCCTCCATCTCTTCCTCCGTCCTCGCTTCCTCCTCACCTTCTCCTCACCAACTTCTCCTCCTCTCACTGGCCTGACACTGTCCCCTCCGCACTGGGGGAGGGAGAGAGGAGGGGGAGGGAGAGGAGGGAGGGAGGGGGGGAGGATGAGCAGGTGGGGGGAGGGGTCTTATCTGCTCCGCACAGACCACTCATTTGCAAGCCAGGGGACCGGGGATGGAGGAGGTGGAGGAGTAAAACCGAGAAATACGTGAAGGGGAAGGAAATAAATAAATAAATAAGCGAGGAGGGAATAAATAAATAAATAGGGCGGGTGCATCTTGTCGCGTCGCGGCGGGAAATTGGAAGGATTAGTTCCGAACCAGCGACGGTGAAAAGACAGGGGGGGCGAGGTGGCCCATCGCCGTGCATCGTGGGTAAACAAGAGCCGGGGCAGGAAAAGAATGAGAAGGCGCAAACAGAGTTCAACTCTCTGTCGCTCCGTCTCTCTCTGTCGCTCCGTCTCTCTCTGTTGCTCTGTCTCGCTCTGTCGCTCTCTCTCTCTGTCTCTCTGTCTCTCTCTCTCTCTCTCTCTTCCTTTCTTACTTCTCTCTTACTCTCTCTGCTTTCCTCATCCGTCTCTCTTGTTCTCTCTCTCTTTGTCTTCTTAGATCTAACGGTGATCTAGGGCTCTCCTCTCGCTCTTTATCTCCCTTCCAGCCCTCCTCTCTCTGTCTCTCAGGAACTTTCCTCTCATTATCCCTCTCTCTCTCCCTGCCTCTATTTCTCTCTCTCCACCCCTCAATATCTCTCTCTCTCTCTCCTGCCTCCATCTCTCTCTAGTCCTCTCTCTCTCACACTCTCCCTCTTCATTATAAATGTTGTTCGCCCTAATCAAGGGGCCAATCAAAGAGACTTGTGTAATCGAGGCGACCTTTGAACTCATCTCTTTGTTGGGCAAGGGGGGGGATGTTCTGTGTTTAATGACCAGACTTGAAAGAGTCAACCGTCGGTCATCCGTTTGGTGGGGGGAAGGGAGGGAGGGAGGGCTTTAATCAGCCATGTCTACATGTTCTTCTCTCATCTTCAATGTGATGGTGTTAACATATTTGGCCTCTCCCTCTCTCTATCTCCCTCTCACTCCCTCTCTCTCAATTATTCTGACTCATCTCTCTCTCTCTCTCTCTCGCTCTCTCTCTCTCTCTCTCTCTCTCTCTCTCTCTCTGCCCCTCTCTCCACCTGTATCTCTATCGCTCTCTCCCCCTCTCTCTCTCCCTCTCTTGCCACCTGTATCCCTATCTCTCTCTCCCCCTCTCTCTCTCCCTCTCTTGCCACCTGTATCTCTATCTCTCTCTCCCCCTCTCTCTCTCCCTCTCTTGCCACCTGTATCCCTATCTCTCTCTCCCCCTCTCTCTCTGCCCCTCTCTCCACCTGTATCTCTATCTCTCTCTCCCCCTCTCTCTCTCCCTCTCTTGCCACCTGTATCTCTATCTCTCTCTCCCCCTCTCTCCGGCTGTTTCTCTGACTCCGTCTCCCTCTCTCTCCCCCAGCTATGGCCGAGTCTATGCAACGACGGACCCGTACCACCACACCCTGGGTCCGGCCGCAACCTACAGTGTGGGCACTATGGTGAGAGGCTGACGTGCCACACCCAAACTCTGCACCGCCACGCACACACACACACACACACACACACACACACACACACACACACACACACACACACACACACACACACACACACACACACACACACACACACACACACACACGCACACACACACACACACACACACACACACATGCGCATTCACAAACACGCACAAACGCACCCACACGCACAATTGCTCACAAACGCACACGCGCATGCACACACAAATGCACACAAATACCAGCAATTGCACCCTCACACACATAGCAGCATCCGCATACACGCACATGCACACACACAGACACACACACACACACACACACACACACACACTCACACTCACACTCACCGATGGGCGCCAAAACATGGAACGGAGACTGCTGCCATTGCTGATTGTTTGCCTGTTAGTGTTTGTATTTCCTATGTTGGCGTTGGTTGAGTACGAGCAGAGCATGTGGATTTAGCGGCTTTTATTGTTCAGTTTACAACAAACGTTGTATTTTTTTGCTGTGTTTGTTCTGTTTGCACGGCAAGCCAATTAGAATGGAATGTATAATGGACTAGCCGCGCGATAGCGTGTGCTGTTTGTGCAGCCCAACGTCTGTTGAAATGTTCCGGTGTGTGTGTCCACGCACGCCTCACGTCCCGCGGTCCGTCCCCGGTACACTAACCCGGGTCGGACTGGACCCCCGGGTCGGCCTGGACCCCCGTACCGCCGGCCACACTGACTGAACCAGGGGGAGGGAGGCTGTGTTGTTAATGTCTGTTTTTAGCTAGCGTGTGCAGCTCCTACAACATCAAAGATGAAAAAGAAACTCTATCCAAAAATAATGGAAATAAATCGAAAACCGGAAAAATAGTTTGTGCCTTCCAAATAGGCGACAGAGAGAGAGAGAGAGAGAGAGAGAGAGAGAGCTACCTTCTCTGGGTTGATTTCGTGACGGAGTAGAGGGAGGTTTAAGGGGCGGGGCTTAAAACAAGCGATGGCTTAAACGGTGACAGCCATGTGGTGGAGAGGGATACGACAAAGAAGCTGAGCCATTCGCTGGGCAGGTGTGATTTGTGAGGGGTGGTGTTGGGTCGCGGGGGGGGGGGGGGGGGGGTCACTACCACCACCACAGAGAGGTCCAGCCCTCCCCGTCTCAAACGTACCGTTACGGGCAGGCGACGGGCGTCCGTTTGCTCGGTGCAGCTGCTAGCTAAAAGCTTTCATTAATTAAGACATTTGGCTTTCTCCCTCTTCATTTACCTAATTGAAAAAATGTGCTAGTACGTCCTTTTCTTTTTTCTTTTTTTCTCCAAATTTCCTTCCCGGTCTCAGAAGATTAAGTCCTCCCCCCACCCTGCCCACCACCTTCTCCCGCCTCCGCCCTAATCAAAAAGTCAGAGGCCCCCCTCTCTACCAAACCTTCTGTAACAAACATTAACAAACAGACTGTGTGGAGCAGAGGGGATTGGGGGTGTTTGTGTGTGTGTGTTTGTGTGTGTTTGGGTGAGTCTATGTGTTTGTGTGTGTGTGTGTGTGTGTGAGGGAGGGGGGGGTCTGTGTGTATGGGTCTGTGTGTGTGTGGGGGGGGGGTAGGTTAGAGGGGTCTAACAGTGTGTGACAGTGAGCAGGGTTGACAAAGAGTGAGCAGGAGTAAGCTGGGTTACCAAAGAGTGAGCAGGAGTGAGCGGGGTTACTAAAGAGTGAGCAGGAGTGTACATGGTTACTAAAGAGTGAGCAGGAGTTAGTGGGGTTACTAAAGAGTGAGCAGGAGTGAGCAGGGTTACTAAAGAGTGAGCAGGAGTGTACATGGTTACTAAAGAGTGAGCAGGAGTTAGTGGGGTTACTAAAGAGTGAGCAGGGTTACTAAAGAGTGAGCAGGAGTGTACATGGTTACTAAAGAGTGAGCAGGAGTTAGTGGGGTTACTAAAGAGTGAGCAGGAGTGAGCAGGGTTACTAAAGAGTGAGCAGGAGTGTACATGGTTACTAAAGAGTGAGCAGGAGTGAGCAGGGTTACTAAAGAGTGAGCAGGAGTCAGCACTGGGCAGCAGCAGCAGCGGCCACATCAGCTAGACCGCTCGTGGCCGAGGGAGACGCAGCAGTTTGGCGTCTTAATTCTTTAATCATGTTTGATTAATAGTTCCGCAACAGAGATGAATGAGCTCTGAATTTTAAAAGCTATAGTGTAATTAGTTCCTCTGAGGTTGCGTGAAATTCCCTTTGCTCGCGCCGAGCCTACAAATGTGTTTTTATACGGATGAACAAGCGAAAGGGTTCCCTGAAATTTGAGGAAATTAGCCTTTGAAGGTCTCGGATTTAGCCTCCCGAGCATGCCCAGGCTCCCAGCTGTAGCCCAGCCGGTGAGCAGCAACATGCATATAAATAAGTGTGTGTGAGTATGTGTGTTGGTGCATGTGTGCGAATGTGCGGCAACGCAATTATGCACGTGCGTGTGTGTGTGTGTTTCTGTGAGTGTGTTTGTGTCTGTGTGTGAACATGTCCATATTTGTGTGTGTGTGTGTGTGTGTGTGTGTGTGTGTGTGTGTGTGTGTGCATGTGCACCCGTGAGTGTGGGTATGTGTGTGTGCCTATGTGTGTGTGTTTGTCTGTGGTATGCGTATGCGCCCTTCTGTGTGTGTGTGTGTGTGTGTGTGTGTGTCAGATAACCAGTGCATGGAGCAGGAAGACGTCCTGTGGAGGTTTGCAGGCTGCACAGCAGAGCGCCCGTAAGACTTAAAAGGAATCCTGATTAAAACCCTTTGAACTCACCCCCCGACAGCTCCCTGGCTTTGTTAAAGGCTGAGAAACCCTTTCCTTAAGGGGTGTTTTCTCACAATACGGCCCCATAAACACCACACTGTCATTCCTCATGCAGTGTCTACTGTATATTATAATTTGCAATTTTATACTGAACTTTTGTACTTTAAAAACAGTCGATGCAGGGCCCCTAAACATAGTGGTTAATTTGACATGAATATATTTCTTTCATATGTCTTTATTGTTTGGCTTTAAATAAGCTAAGGTCGAAGATAACCTTTTTTTAAGTTAATGTCAATAGTTTACTTTAATTACTCTTGGGTTGATTATTAGCTTTAATTAAGCTAATGTTGATTATTGTTGTAACATAGCTAATGCCGATGTTTAGCTTTAGCTGAGTTGATGGTTAAGGTTTACTTTAGATATTCTAATTACCAAGATTAGAGTTTATTAGGCTAATGTTGTCGGCTAGCTTTACCCAAGCTAACGTCGATGTTTACTTTCAACTAAGCTTCTCTCGAGGGCTAGCTGTAGCTAGGCTAATGCTCCAAGCACCTTAGTCTCCCTTCCCTCTAAAGCCGTTCCCCGAAACAGACCCTCAATTCTGCAAATCACACCTGGCCTCTTCCCCCCAAAAAAGTCAAACATATGATTGGATCGATGCTTGCGTACACCTTTACTCATGACCGTCGGAGGAAAGGGAAGGAAATTTGCGGTGAAAAAGGGAAACCATGCTACTAAAAAGTCTGTCAGTTGGCTAGTGATTGATTGGTTGTTTTTCATCTTTGATATTGCAGGCTAGCCTGTACAGAGGAGGGTACAGTCGCTTCACACCCTACTAACAGAACGAAAAGCAGAGAACCGAGAAAGACACAGAGACACTAAACCCCCCCGCCTAACAGCCAATTAGAATCTAATCGAATCCCAGACATTACCTGACTGCAGTGAAAACCTATCCCCCAAGCTTTCCCCTACCACCCACCCACGCACCTGCCCCCACCCTATCCCCACGCATAAACACACAAACACACACATACAGACACACAAACATGCATGCACAAGGGAACATTCCCAAAAGGACGAAATCTCCACTCGTCCAGTTTTGATGACGTCATCGGTCTTGTGCTGGATTCATGTTGTTGCTTTTTATTCATTTTTCAAACAGGATGGTTTTTATCAACTTTTCTTTGTTTATTTCCGTTGGTTTGATGATGCACCTGTTGCATTTGTTGACTTGCTGTACATGGGTGCTGTGCCACCCTGAACCCTGATGTAACCCTAACTGCGTGCATGGTGCATGCTCAGAGGTGTTCATGCCAGGCGCCGCCTTCTGTCTCAGAACACTCTGTCTTAAAACACATGCTACACATGGGAGGTTTTTGGAGCCCAAATTTTGAGTGGCCTTCAAAAAGGACCTAGCTTTGACCACTGTCGGTTATGTTAAGTCTGAAAGGGGAACCCTCAAGATTGGCGGTTTTCTATCATGAGAGAGGGCTGCTTTATATGCATTCCTCCTTTGAGTCCTCTTACCTGGACCACTGGAGGAACAAGGACCGATAAGCACTGATGTCAACCATCCAACCTTCTTCTTTGATTTTTGTCGCAAATTTCCCCAACATGCATATGAGGCCGTTCCCTGGTCTCCCTTTAAATCTCTGAACCCAATGACCACAAATTTGTTAAAACAACAAACCACAACAACAACAACATCAATGTGAGTGAGGGCCCGACCCCTGGTGGCTCTTAGTCTCTAGAGGAGAGGGCGTCTTGCTGAGACCTCCCCCCCATGGTGGAGCTGTATTCTGTGGCGCTGGCGGGTTGAGCTGTCTGGTGTAGGGGCATGTGGGGGGTTTGAAGGGGGTCAGAGGTCACCTTTTGCTGCTCACACTCTTGAATGATGCGATGTGACTTCGATGAATGGCCCTTCCTATGTGATTACCACACACCTGACCCTCACACACACACGCACGCACACACACACACTGAGTTACGTAATAACACAACGCACTAGGTGGGTGGAACCCAGGGGTGGCTTCCAGGCTGAAGGTGAAAGGTCGCTCCCCGGGACTCCATTAGCCGCCTTAACCTCATGATAGAGCCAGACGAGACGAACCCATAGCACACGACATCACACAGCAATAGATCAAATCTATCAGATGCCTTTAAAGGGCCACTATTTCACCGTGTCAAGGTTATTTGCCATGATGTGCTATTAGAAACAGTTTTGAAATGGACCCTCTAGTGACGTTACACAGGCTGAATAGATCCATACTGATCTATCTATCGTACCCCTTGCTTTTCAACAACACATAGGGGCCCTTTAACTAAAGGACCGTTAATTTGTCTGCATATTCCCTAAAATGGCACAGGACTTTTTCACCGCTGAGCTCCGAGGGTATTACTTATGTTATGAGAATCATCAGCTGTGTATTATGTATAAACTCTACACAGTTCAGTGGAATACACAATAATATAAACATATATATATATATATATATATATATATATATATATATATATATATATATATATATATATATATATATATACATATATATGATTATGCGTAGGTCTTAATGTTCTAGAAACCTGTTTATCTCTGGAAGAATACATCTGTAGCAAAGTAGGGAACACAGTGTACCTCTGCCTCTGGCCCTGAATAGTTTTTGGCCCTGGCGATGTGCACTCTCCCCCCTAGAAGTTCGGCACTAGCATTGTCAAACTTCTGGATCGGAGGTTAATTCTAGAGCCAAATGTATAATAAAAAATGTAATGTAAAGTATAGCCCCTCCGCCAATGGTGACACAATGATTGTTGTGTCGCTAGTGATATAAGTTTTACCGTTCCGACAAAGGGGAGGATTGGTTTATGCATATGTAAGAGATTCTGATGTGAGGTTTATGGTAGCATTTATGTGCGTGTCAGTTATTACTCCTATAAAACGATGAAACAGATTTTCACTTTTATTTATTCCTCAAAGATGTGTACTTCGTTTTTTTGTGAATGTGTGTGGGTTGAGGGGGTTGTATGGGTGTGTGTATATGTTTGTGTGTGTGTGTGTGTGTGTGTGTGTGTGTGTGTGTGTGTGAGTGTGTATGTGTGTGTGTGTGTGTGTGTGTGTTTGTGTATGTTTGTGTGAGTGTGTGTGTGTGTGTGTGTGTGTGTGTGTGTGTGTTTGTGTGGTGCGTGTGTGCCTTGAGCACAGGCCTGGTCATGTGCATGTGTGTGCATGTACTTTTATATGTGTTAAACTTTCAGTAGACATAACCCAGAGACAGCGAGAGAGAGTCGTGCTAATATGCTGTCTTTTGCAATTACAAGCAAACAGCTCCAGATGTCATCGCTCACTTTCCGATGTAGTAACATGATGCTAAACAATGTGGTACATGACTTCCTTAATGGCCTGAAGAGGTGGAGAGATATGGCCTCCATGCACCCCAGAAAACACTTCAAGAGTGGGGGTTTATGGCTGCTAGACTCTGTACACAGTAGCATTAGTATTAGCATTAGTATTAATTTGATGGTGTGTTCAAAACAATTTAAATGCAGCACTATCTTCCATAGGTTTTGTTATTACAGTAGCTACGCTCCATGCTAGTTGCTAGTTGTCTTATTACAGGCTACACTACATGCTACTTAAGTTGTGTTATTATATAATACATTTCATGCTATTTGTGATATTACAGCTATGCTACCTAGTAGTTGTGTTATTACATGATCTGCTACATGCTAGTAGTGGTATAACAAGCTACATTATAGGCTAGGTGTGTTATTACTTGCTAAATTATGAGCTAGTTGTTTTATTACAGGCTACGCTACATGCTAGTAGTAGTATTACAGGCTACACTACATGCTAGTCATGGTATTCAATGCTACAGTGTTTGTGTTATTACAGGCTACATTAAATGCAAGTTGTGTTATTAGAGGCTGTGCTACACACTAGTTGTGTTTTAACAGGGAGGAGTGAGCGGATGTTGACATCTGTTGATCGTTGTGTACCTGCATCGGTCAGGCTGCTGTTTACAAGAAAAAATTACAATAACTGAACTGCTAGCGTGTACGCTTATCATGGCTGAACTGTTCTAGATATTACATGTAAAAATCTAACATGACATATTCATCAAGATTATCAAGGGGCATTTTTTATTAAAAAAGCCAAGAAAATCTATGTTTAGAAGAAGATTTTAACTTATATTGACTGCAAGACATTAGTGTAATATTTCATAACCAGCTTAGTATGCAACCAGCCCTCTGTCTGGTCTAGAGGGCATACACCGAATTGCAAAAATAAAAAGTGTTTTTTGCATTTTACAAAAAAGTTTTGCATCATTAGGATATTTACATAAAGCCTAGGCAAAACATTGCTTTAATTTCTGCAGATTTTTGAACTAAGCCCTGATAAGCTGAAAAATATGTATTAATAAACACAAAAAGATTTGTACAATACAAAAACAAAAGCAAAATTTAAAGTACCTGTAAATACATTTAAATGTATATAATACTCACTATTATATCACAACTATCAAAGTAACTGTTTTATATGTATTCATATATGAACTAAGTTAATATGTGGATCTTCAATACAGCATCAATTGTTATTGAACTGTATGAAATTTATAATAATGAGAATACATATTGTCTGAAAGTATTTTTTTCTTTAATTTGTTCCTCCTATTTCGTTAGTAGGGACTAATGTTTTTGCTTTTATTCTTCTTCATTCATAAATAACATTTTGTCGTCGATATATGTGACATATCTAACCTAATTGTTTTGACTGTGAGAATAAAGCAGTTGTATGAACTTTGTCTCTGCCTTTGGGAATGGCTGCATGTTACCAATAATGCTGTTCCATTCACCTATCCCCTGATTACGAACCCATAGTCCGAAATTGACTGTTCTGATTTCCATACCGTTATTCTTAAGTTGATCTTTCTGATTATGTTTACTTTTTTTTTTCTCCAAATTCAGTCATTCTGATTAAGTTTATTTTTGCTCAGAATCAAGTAATTGAGATTTCATATCCATACAGTCATTCTGAATTTGATCATTCCAATTACGTTTCCATACCGTTTTTTCCCGAATTCACTCATTCTGATCACGTTTGTTTCCTGTTGTTTCCGAATGACATATTTCTGATTACGTTTCCATATCGTTATTCCAAATTTGATTGTTATTCAGATTGTGCTCATTCTGATTCAGGTCAGAATGTTGTGATCAGACCGTGACACTTGCATGAGACCATATTATGAGACTTCATTAGAAAATGCCAGTTCAGTGAATCCAGCTATATAATAAGTTCAATCATCTGTTATATATTGCCGCCCATCTCCATGACTTATCTGGGCCTCGCTGTCAGTGAGGAGTATGTCTGCGGCTTCTTGCAAAGTGATAGAGATATTCCATTGAGATGGAACAGTGTTTATTTTGGACCCTAGTTAGCAAGCAAGCTTGGAAAATCAAGAGCAGCAAGACTAGAGATTCCCTCACATCAGAGAGAATGAGAGAGCAGGGATAGAGACAGCTGAGAAACATGAAGAGGGAAAACGATGGAGAGACAAAGTGAGATAGAAAGACGAGCACGAGGAGAGAGAGAGAGAGATGGAGGAAGGGATGGATTAGGATTGACAGAAATCAAGATAATGAAAGGGGGAGAGTTGATGCATAGAGTTTGGTGGGGAGACTCAGACAAAAGGATAGAGAGACAAAGAAAGAAAGGGAGAGAGATTTTGCGATGGCCATACGGTTAGGGAACTACAAAGTCAGGTTCCAAAATAAAAGTCTCTTTAAGTTTCACGTGAAGCTTAACGAGCCGCGGAATCTCTCTGAGTTAGCCAGTAGCCATGATGAAGGCTAGGACTCCTCTGTCTCTCTATCTATCTCCCTCTCTCTCTCTTCTCTCTATCTCTCTCTCTATCTCCCTCTCTCTTCTTTCTATCTCCCTCTCCCTCTCTTCGCTCACTCTCTCTCTCTCTCTCTCTCTATCTCTCTCTCTCTCTCTCTCTCGTCCCTCGGCCCTCTCAATCTTTTACCCACGATGCAATTAGCCTGCCTCGTGAGCATGCTGCCTGCAAGCCTGGTCTCTGCTTCGGAGCGTTGCTGTCTGGCTCCGTCACACTCTGTTTTTAACTGGCACATTTTGCATGGAAACTTGTGAATGAATTTCTCTTTTTTTTTTTATTCAGATGTCAAGTTTTCTCCATTTTGTTTGTTTGTGTTTTTGACTTCCATCGCGTGTTTGTTTACCGCCCTCTGTGTGCTTCCATCAGTTGTAACGAGCTAACTTTCCTTAGCTTACTCTTCTGAGCTAACACTTCTGCTGAACTTTATATGACTTAAGATAAAAGTATAAGAACTCACTGTGCTGCTGTGTCTTCACCCATACATGATCAATCATAGGTTAACTGTTTGTTCAAAGAGTAGTTTCCATCCATGTTCGCTTGTTTAGTTACCTAACCGCACTCACCTCAGCCGACCTCCCACCAAAAGGGGGCGCCACCAACTGTTGGCAAACAGATATTTTTATGATTATTGTTCATAACTATCTAGACCTATTCTTACTAATGCTGTGTGCTCACCCCTCTCCCTTCTTTTCTCCCCGTTTCCAGTAAATACAAAATGGAAGAGCTGTACTACTCAGTATTGATGGACATCACAGATGAGAAAAAAGACAAAAAACAAACAAAAACTACGACGAGCGGAGACGAACTAGCTTTAAGGAAATGAAGAAGACGTGGAAGGAAGCGAGAGAGAGGACAAGGAAGGGGTCACTCTACCGAGGCTGGCGAGGGGACAACTGGACACCAACCGACAGCCGCTGAGTCACACCAGCCACCCACTCGACCGACCGAATGAAACCTCTTTCCACTGAGGGGAGGGGGTGAGGGGCGGGGGGACACCTTTTTTTCTGGCTAGCTGAGAGAACGAAAGAGGGGGGGCGGGTGGATGTAGACGATAGCTATAGTTAGAGATAGATAGATAGAAAAATTAAGTGTTGCGTTATTATAAAACGTTTTATTTTTCTATACTTTTGTGATTTACAATGGTTAAAAAAAAAAACTAAAACAAATGTGTATAAATCGGTAATATATATATATGTACAAATATGTTTTTATGTTTTTGTTTATTTATTCATTTATTTGTTTTCACGTTTTTTTGGTATGGTGAGAGATGAACAGTTCGCCCTCGATGCTGATTGGCTGTCGTACAGGAAGGAGCGGATGAGCACTTCCTCTCCTCTCTCTACGGCACACACCGCTGCGACCGTTGGACATCGGACAGCGTGCGTTTCACAGCAGGATGGTTGCCGGGGACGACGACAATGGGGGGTTCGGGGGGGGGGGGGGGCGGAGTTAACGATGAACCCCCCCTCCCCCCTCCCCCTTCTCCTCCACCCCCCTCTTGCAGTGGGAGGCGGCGAGGGCGGGGTGGGGAGGTGATTGACAGGTAATCGTCCCGTTGCGCGGCCCTGTTCGGTCGCTCTGATTGGCCCAACGCTCTCTTTCTTCCAACCTTTTCTACCCCCCTTCCTGGGGGCCCTTCCTGGGGGCCCTTCCTTCCACCACGCGGCGCCGCGCCAACCCTGGCTTCCTGCAGGCAGATGCTACTGTTAACCACTTCCTGTGGATACTGTAATGATGTCACTTCCTCCTGACAGCTCGCCCCCTCCTCCTCCTCCTCCATCTCCTCCTCCTCCTCCTTTCTGGCCAATCGCAACTGTCACTCGTTTACAACAGTGGATGAACTGATGAGGTGGGGAGATGGGTGGGGGTGGTGGTGGTGGTGGTGGTGGTGGTGGTGGTGGTGGTGGTGGTGGTGGTGGGGGGCGGGGTTAGTAAGACATTGCTACAAAGACAACCCCCCCGGCCCTGGCCCCGGCCCCCCTCCACTCTCCCCTTCCATCCCCATGAGACACCACCACCTCCTCCTGCTCCTCCTCCTCCATCTCCTCCTCCTCCACCCCACCTCCACCTCCACCTGCAGAACCGAGGAGGGGAGGGGGGGGGGGGGGGCACGGGGGGCTCTGCAGCCCCCGGACAGACTAACGGACGGACAGAGAGAATGAAAAGAAAGAAAGAAAGAAATGAAAAAAGAGAAAAAACACAGACACAAATAACCTCCCATGGTGCATAAAAACTACCCAGAATGCCGCACGAGGAACTACGTCGTCCATGTTAAATAGTAAAGTATAATCGAATAATCCCATTGTAATACGTACATCAGCAGGTGCATAACCAAAACAACTAGCCTGAGGCCTATAGACTTTGCCGCTAGATTTCATATTTTAGAAGAACAGTCGTGCCCACATACTGGTAATATGAGACGAGGGCTAAAAAATACGTCAGTTAATAACATTGTTGTTTTGTCAGTGTATTCTGGAAAGTATTTATTTGTGTGATTTTTTCGCAGCACTAAAACTTTGAAATAGTTAAGAAAAAAAAAAGTTTTGTTTTTTCGGTTCTTAATTTCGGGGGTAAAAACTGGAAAAAACTACAGAGGATTTCCGATCAAGGGGAGGGAGGTCACTGTAAACGTGTGTTTCAGACAAGAATGTTGGTTCCGTTCTTTGAATGTACTTTAATGTCTAGGGTGTCCAGCCACCAGTATGTATTCTTTTTCTGTATATAAATATATATACATATCTATTCTATGGGCTGTGGTGATGTCAGGGAGTAGGGAGGTTGGGAGAGCAAGCCGTTGTCTTTTATTGCCCCCCCAACATAGATATCAGACCCCCCCCCCCCCCCCCATCCCTCTTTCCTACTGTCCAGTCCTGGTTTATACTGTAACATGTGATTCTGTGATCTTTAATTGAAAGTGATGGTTGTGTCTGTGAGAACCGACCTTCCCCGCACAAAAACACACACAAACAGACACACACACGCACACACACACTGAACAAACAGGACAGTGGCCGACCCACCGATGTTTTTAGATCAATCAAACGTAGACCTTTGCAATCCACGTGACAGAAAAAAACGTAAGCAGTTATCAGACGAGTCGGACTCGACGCGGCCCCGCCGTCAGTCGACTGCGTCGGAGCTCCTGCACACATTCAGCGCTAAATTGGAGGCAAGGTAGTCGCGTCGGGAGATAAAAGTTCATGAATATTGATTCATCTTCCGCTGGAATCAAAGCGGGAGTGAAATCGCATCGCTGCTTTCTGCTTTTCTGATCAAGAGGCTCGCCGCCGGTAGGTGAGGCGGCGGTGCCGGCCCCGTGTGCAACATTGACGTGACCTACTTACCGTCGCCCGTCAGACCCGCTGGAAGTTGTGGAGTAAGCTGGCGCTGCGCTAATTAAAGGCAGGCGGGCCAGAGCAGTGTCTGAGAGCGCCGCGGTTAGCTATAGCTTGTTACGCTAATCCCAAGCCCCCGCCCCTCCCTCCCTCACTGGTGGGCGACTTTTGGTCTACATAAAAAAACACAACTGAAATCTTAAGTGAAGTTCTTCGAAGAAAAACTTGAATCACAGGGAGAGTTATGGGGGTGGGGGGGGGGGGGGGTTGGGTGAAGCACAACCTGGTGAGTTCAGGGTATGCGGATTAGCGGGTAGTGTGTGTTTGTGAAAACAGCGATTACCCCCCCTTGGACAGAACCTCGACACTTCCTTTACAAACGCTACAATGATACTATTATGTGTACAATTTATCCTCACTCTTTAATAACCTCACGCTGTTTCAGGTCTGATACCTTCCTCTGAATCAGGGCTCATTATCCTTATCAAACTAAACTTCCATTCGTCAACGGTCAGCTTCCTGTACGCTCGAAGGCTTCCACGGTTTGGTTGCTGTTTTTAATTTTTCCGTTTTCTTTCTTACGTTGATTGGGGACCACCTCGTATCCCCGGGGCGGTCGTTGTAATTAGGACCTCCCCCCCCCACACACCACGAGAGAGTGATGTGTAGAGTGTGTGTGTGTGTGTGTGGGGGGGGGGGGATGTAATGACATTTTATTTCCTTGAAGTTCTTCTGAACCACCTTACCCACCTCCTGACCCAGCCCCCCACCCCCCTTCCACCGTGTGAGTCTCGCTGTTTTTGTATTACCGTTGTACTGTACATAAAAAGATCTCTGACCCTTCTCCACGAAAAATACGCCCCCACCCCCCTCCGCCGAACCCCACTCTGACCTCTGAACCCCCCCGACCTCAAACCCCAAAGTCCCTCCAGGAACAGACCCCTCCCCCAAACCCCGCCCACCCTCTCCAACTCCTCCCCAAAATCTTGTATTTTGTTCTATAATGACAGATTTATTTATAAGGATTTTTTAAAATCTATCTCTTTCTCCTTTTGTAAATGTTCCAGTTAAATAAAGTTTAAAAATATTGAAAAAATGAAAGTGATATATTGAAAAGCCTCTAGCAGTCCCCTTGCCCTGGTTCTGTGCTCTGAAACCTTTGTGTTTTTCTGTTCTCTATGCTTCTCTTATGTGCTTCAGATGAAGAGTTATATTTATTATGGCATTAACGTTATTATAATTATGACTAATTATTAATATTATCATCATCTTCATCAGCCTCATTATTATCATTAATAAACTTGTCTACTTCAGATCCCTGCTCCCGTGATACTTCATCTTGACGGATAGTGTGTGTGTGTGTGTTTGTGTGTGTGTCTGTGTCTCTGACTTTGTGTGTTTGTGTGTGTGTGTGTTTGAGAGAGAGTGTGTGTGTTTGAAAGAGTGTGTGCGAGAGCGCGCAGTGTGTGTGTGTGTGTGTGTGTGTGTGTGTGCAAGAGCGCGCAGTGTGTGTGTGTGTAGGAGAGAGTGTGCATGCAGGTCTGTGTTTGTGTGTGTGTGTGTGTAAGTTGGTGGTGTTAAGGGGCGGGTGGCGTACTGGGAGGAGCTAGTGACTCCTCAACCCATTCGTCTTGCCACAAGATGGAATGCACCTGCCCAAACTGTCGCCAAGACAACCACTTAGCCAACCGGAGCGAGGACGCTCTCCGCAAACAGTGAATTCCCCAGCGAATGAAAACATAAAGTCGGTCTTCGTTCGAAACCGAGGGGGGGGGGGGGGCGGAACCAGTACAATATACAACAAGTACAATGCTTCAACAGAACCTGGACAATCAAATGTTCAAGCTTGTAGGCCGTCTTTACAAGAAATGCACTCAGTTAACTTATTTACTCCCTGCTGTTCTGCCGATCTAATGGAATAAGCAAGGAATTATGAGTAACTTTATCGTTCTTAGGTTTACCACTTATCTTTAAAGACGATCTCTATGGCCTTATATTGACCCTAGTCTTAAAGCTGCAGTGTGTAGTTAGTGCCATCTAGGGGTGAGGTTGTAGATTGTAACCCACTGAAAACCCTTCGGTTTCCAACGACGTAGGAGAAGCTATGGACGCTGAATTCGCCTGTGAGGTGCCAGTAGGGACGTCCAAAATGATGTTGTCGTCTACGACAGCATCGAGTCACCAAGTATCATGGTATTAGGGTCCTTAGGGTACGATATCGATTGTTTGCCTGTTCTAGGTTATCGGGGCAACATGGCAGGCTCTGTGGGATCCTTCGCTCCCTTTGTAGCTATAAAGCACTCGAGAGGTTAAGGGAGAACAAGACTTATTTTCGTAGAATAATTGTCATGAAAATATACTTTAATATTATATTCCATATCTGCCAAGTCCGTTCCACTAGAAGCCACAAAATTCCGCCCACTGAAACTGTACCTTTAAGAAGGTACATTGAATCAAAATATGCATATATATACACAGTATATATAAATATACATATAGAAACTACCTGAAAGGAAGGTCTTGCATGAGCTATCGATGATCCAACTACGTGGCGCCATTGCTGTGTTCGATTTTAATGGCTTCCACAAACATCACTCAATGTCCTACAAAGCAACTATGTGCTTCAGTTCGTTTATATTTGCTATTCTAAATGATCTTTCAATATACTGCATGTCACCTTACAGGTCCCCAGAACAACTAACCAATGATTACCTAATATTGGCCCTGTGTTAAAGCTCAACAAGGTCCTCACAATGATGTGAACACTAACATGTGTTACCCCAGAGTCAACGACGTTGCTCCCAGCCATGGGAAGCGACCGTAATCACACAATGATGAAGCCACAGAGATGGCCGCTTTTTACAGGGTTAGGTGCTTTTGCCAAAATTGCCGCCGTTAAACCCAATCTGGAGGATCGGGTCTTTGGCTCAGCACCAAAGCCCCTGGGTTTTATTGTAGGCTACGTCACAGCAGGTATATGTACCATGGTACAACAAAGCCCTGGTGGCCAGACAAAGATTCTGCACCTCAATCTAGTGGAATGAAAAATAAGTCGTTCTCAGCGGAAACAATTCTCCAAAGGACATGTGAAAACACTCAAGGCACATTGCATGACAAACAGGCCTGTAGAACGTTTCTGATTCTGCAGGCCCGGATCAAATAATCACGGCTACACACCTTTCTTAGCAAGGATCATCGCGCACACACAGGCACAAACAATCAAACACTCTCTCTCACTCTCCCTTTCTCTAACTCTAACCCTCACTCACTCACTCACACACAAACAACATATATGTTGGGGTACACTTTCCTTCTCTCATCCTGCATCTTTGACACACATAGTCTCTCTCTCTCTCTCTCTCTCTCTCTCTCTCTCTCTCTCTCTCTCTCTCTCTCTCTGTCTCTCTCTCTCACACATGCACACGCAAGCACACGTACACGTACACAACATATATGTCGGGGTACACTCCCCCTCTCTCATCCCGCTCGGTCTTTGATTCCCCAGCACCCCCCGCCGGGCTCTGGCAGAGGGGGCAGCCGGCTCCTTGTCTGGTGCACGAGACGGTACATCCATCAACCCAACGCCCCGCCATCTGCTCGCGCCACCCCGCCACCCCACCTCGCTACCTGCCATCTGCGACAAACATCTCTTCTCATTACCCTGACGTCGCACGCCGCCTCAGAAGAGACCCCTTAGCAAGACAGCCACTCTGAGCTCTTTTTCCTTTTGTTTCTTTTTTTTAGCTAATGTTGTTTGTAAATGACAAGTCCCGCATAGTTTCGCTATAAGGTGACCGTCGTGGTGGCCCTTCATTAATCTATGTCTCCGCAGCAATGGAGTAGTTTGTTATTTTTTTAACACTTGTAGGGCTACGTTGCAGAGTTGTCAGCACAGCGGTTGGGTGTATGTGTGGTGTAATGACATTGGTTCGCCAGTAGAGGGCGGAATGATACCAGTGCAAGGCCTCATCTCGGCACACTTAACTCTGATTATAAGTCATAGCTGCGTGAGGAAATTTGCAGAAAGTGTGTATGTCTGTTAAAATCTATATTTTATTCAGCGAAACGGGAGTTTTTCAGTGAAAGACCCCCAATCTACTTGCGCAACAAATCTACTTATGCTTGCTCAAGGCAATTTCCAGAAAGTGTGTATTTGTGTTAAAACGTGTCTTTATTCAAAGGCGAGTCCATATCGCCCTACTTTGCATACTCCTTTCAAAATATGCCTATAACTCGGACACATGCTGCTTGCCGCAATTCCCATTAAACCTGCTCTGTGTTCGTTTTCCCATTAGCATTCTATAGTCTATTGAGTTATAGCCACAGTTATAGAGGTATAATTCCCATGATGTATGCAGTGGGGTAAATAGCTGAGGTAGGAAAAATGTACAAAGCGCAGGTTCAACTCTCACATAAAAGTAAGCATCCTGTTAGCCTATAAGAAACCGAGCTAACCACTCCCCAAAGATATGGATTCTCCCCTCAGCCACAAAATGATTCAATTTGGCCCGGCGAGCGAGAGAAAGGCCGATATCAGCCTTCCCCATGCAGAGGTGGGCCTTTACTCGCCGCGTCGAGACCCTGCCCTTTAATAGTTTAATAGTTGAATCGCTTTATTGCTTCTACGATCCCACAACAGTCAGCAGAGGTCGGCCCCCGATAAGACAATGGCAAGCAGGGTACGATAAGATGACAGAGGAACAGTGGCCTGAACGACACTCTCGCTCGAACCCTCGCTGCCCAGTGTCGTTCTGCTTTAACATCCATTAAGAGAGTGTGCTTTGGTAGGAGTTCAGAGGCTCATAAGGGAGAAATGAGACGCGCACACGCATTATGATGACCTGTGGCTTCGTGGTGTGTTCTGCTGACGCGGGATGTGATTCGCTCCTTTAAGGCCGAAATAAACTAGAAGATAAGGTATTACGGTAAGATGAGATGCAGAGAAGTCTAAATTTATGACTTTAATGTAAATTTATTTTAGCTGAAGCTACTAGGATGAGAGCCCAAACTCCACCAGAAATAACAGAACTTGTAAAGTTCTCATTATGTTTTATTACAAAAAAGTTGCTGTTTGTGATTGTATGTATGTGTGTGTGTGTGTGTGTGTGTGTATGTATGTGACTTTGTGTGTGTGTGTGTGTGTGTGTGTGTGTGTGTGTGTGTGTGTGTGTGTGTGTGTGTGTTTGAAACCGTCTATAATCGCTGTTTTACCTAGGGCCCCCAGACCGATTTAAAGGTCACCCTCACCTCCTCGTTCTAAAACAACGATATTATATTTCTTGTAAATCTTTGCGTGTTACATTATTGGACACAGGTCAGGAACCCCACAATAAGAATAATCGACCGTAGTGATGGGGTCACTCAGCCTCTATAGGGGCCCATTGAAAAGATGTTTCATATTCATTTTCTATTTTATGTCATCGTTATCAAAAATCTTTTTTTCTTTTTTTTTTCTTTTTAAGATGACTAAGTATCTCATTCTGTTATGATATTTAACGTCTTTCATCATCCATTTCGGAATGAGTCTATTATATATAATTTAGAATACATATATACGATTTATAAGGCATGACAGACAGAGAATCCAGATACAGGTCATTAAAGGAACTGCCAGGACTCAGGCCGCTGAAGCAGACTGTGGTCAGAGGGGAATTGAACAACGTGTGTATCCAGGCAGCGTTGGCTTGTTTTCCAGGTTAAGAGCAAGGGTCGACATGGCAGCCAGCACATATGTCAACTCACTACCACCCCTCACCTCACCTCCAACCACTCACCTCCCCACCTTGGTCCTTTAATTCAATACAATGCCTCTTTCTATTTACTGTTGAATCTTGTACTATACTGTATCTCCCCTGGTCTCTGCCACTGTCTCTCTCTCTCTTTCTCTATCTCTATGCCTCACTCTCTCTATCTCTCTTTCTCTATCTCTCCCTGTCTCTCTAGCAGTCTCCCTTTGGATCCCGCTCAAAATCGCTCGTACTCTCTCCCTTTTGCTCTCTCTGATGGTCTCCCCCCCCCCACCCCCCCCATATCTCTCTCTCTCTCTCTCTCTCTCTCATGGTTTCTCACACTCTCTTTCAGCACCAATGAGAGCTCAGCTGGTGTCCATCTGCACACCGGATTTGGAATGCGGCCTCGCTGCGACCCTTCTGTTGCCCGCGGTCTCTGGAGAGAGAGAGAGAGAGAGAGAGAGAGAGAGAGAGAGAGAGAGAGAGAGAGAGAGAGAGAGAGAGAGAGAGAGAGAGAGATGGCGATGGAGAGGGAGATGGGAGGGAGGGGGGGAGAGAAGTCACTTTTGGATAAAAGCTTAACGATTAAAATTGTTTGACAGGAACACATTGCAAATTAGTTAAAAATGAAGAAAGCAATCAAAACAAATGAGTAATAACATATTCATACAAGAGAGCTAGGGAGCTTGCGTCCTGTTGCATGAAGACTCTGGTTTAGAGTAGACCTCAGAATACTTATTTAACCCGAACGTGCTAGTAGCTCTGCTCTCTGTACACACAGACAGATCAATTCATGAATAATCAAGACCCTTTGATATTGATTGTTCTAGTAGCAGTAGCTAACCGTTTTAAAAAGGGTCCGAATATTTTGTCTTTCATAGGAAATTCGTTCTGGCAGCTCCGGGACACAGTACTACATTATGGCCGCTAGAGGACGCTGCCAGACTGGCGGTGAGAGGCAGACGTTGGAGAATATTCGAATCTCTGCAGCTGTGAGACTGAGTCTGTGTGCGTGTGCGTGTGTGAGAGAGTCGAGGTCGAAGAGACGGAGTTTACGAGATAAATTGTTTCGCGGACGTCGTCCCGGGAACAGGGACACACATCAGCAACAGCAGCATGACGTGTCTATTTGTCGCTTGTTTGGACGACAGTGTTTTGGATGAATGCGACGCGAATACAATTAGATCTTAATTATCCATTTTAGACTACTTCGTCATTTCGCCATTTATTTATAGTGAGCTATAGAGACAACGCCACTCGTGATTCCATAAAGGAGAATTTTGTCTGCAGCTCAGATTTTGGACATTGAGGTTTGAATGCCTACTTCGGGGTTCGAACCCAGAACCTTTTCCGCCTTAAATCAGCACAGACCTGACCTGTAGTCTCGATTATGCTCATATTGGTTAGCATGTAAATAATAAACTAAACTGTTTCCTTATCCTTGCAAATGCTAAATTAAAGCCATGGTATGGTTCATTAAAGACAAAGCTTTAAGGTTATAGGGAGGAGAACGCCAGCAGCTGTTGCATGTGTTCTGGTTTCCAGTCCAGTGGTTCCCAGTGATGTCTCCATGGCGACAGGTCCTGATGCTGTTGGCTCCTCCCCCTATGGGGACAGACATCAGATTTTTCCTAACGTGGTGCCCAGGTCCCGGTCCAGGGAGACCGAGCGCCTCCTTGGTAAACCAGGAGACATGGACCTCTCCACCACACTCAGAAGTTTTCTACTCCTCCAGTCCAGATCCCTGATAAGATCTCAGTCCAGATCCTAGACCAGATATCAGTCCAGATCCTAGACCAGATCGTTGTCCAGATCCTAGTCCAGATTGTAGTCCAGATCCAAGTCAGATTTTAGTCCAGATTGCAGTCAAGAATTTCAACCCAATTTTAATCCAGTTCCTAGTCCAGATCTTAATCTAGGTCCTAGTCCAGATCTTTATCCAGGTCCTAGTCCAGATCTTAATACAGATCCTACCGCAGATTTTAGTCCAGATTCCAGACTACACGTGCGCGTGCGTGCACACACGTGTTTCTGTATGCACTTGTGTGTGTGTGGGAGTGTGTACATTACTCTCCTTTTATGGAGAGCCAGGAGGGGGAGAGAGAGCAGGAGAGAGAGAACATAAAAGCCTGGGGGCGTACGGGAGATACCAGTGGTCAATACGTGCAGACGGAGGTGGTATATTTGGCCCCTCTCCCGGGATTTGTGCCACCTCTTGGCCCCTGATGTTCCAGGGCCCCATCACCAACACGCCGCCTGAAATAGAGCAACATCATCAGGCCAGATTGAGCCGGACGCTCCCCCTGCCAGCGGTCCAGGCATGGCGCGCTGCACTGTGTTTATACACACTGTGTGTGTGTGTGTGTGTGTGTGTGTGTGTGTGTGTGTGTGTGTGTGTGTGTGTGTGTGTGTTTAGATAAGTGGGGGGGAAGAGGACATTGGGGTTTCGCACCCCGAACCTTTTCGACTGTGATTCACGCACAAACACCTTACCGTACTAAGCGTGCTTTAAGGTACAATCACCTTTACTTCCTTTAAATCCAGCAGACAGATGTTACTTGAAATGGTGCGGAGGACATTTTGTGAGTGTGGCATTTCCGACTAATTTAGCAAAAATGTAACTGTTGATTTTACTTTGGGTCTTATTTTGGGGTAAAATGTTTGTGAGTTGGTTTTACAGATTACGGATACAGATGACCCTTAACGGCCAAAGCAATGCTTTGTGGTTATTTTTGGATATGCCTTTATAGATTACAGCCAGAGATTTATTTTCTGTTACTGCTCAGAATCAAGGACTTGTCAATCTGTGAACCGGCCTTTCGTGATCCCTTTTTAAAAAATACATTTTTAGGAGTGACAGTTTGGTATCCCGAAATAATAAAACTTTTGGAGATTAATTTTAGAAATTACCCTTTGTTTTTGCTTTTGTAATGCAGGCTCAGTCACCAGCCAACCGTCAAGTTGTCAGCAGGGGTTTTTGAGAAGTTTTAGAGAATAACTTTGAGAGTCACGAAAGGAGGATTTTTTGGGGATTATTATTCGGGTTTACTTTTAGGGATTACTTTTAAGATTCAGAATCAGAAATAATTTGTGGAACCCGAGGGGGAAACTGGGTCACGTTACAGTTGCTCCCATTCTGGAACAGAAATGCATACAAGCAGAGAAGAATTGCACGAAATAGAAAATGAGGAATGTAAAAAGTAGAAATAGAAATATACTACAATATAAAACCAAAATAATAACATAACAATCTTACAAGAAATAATAAAAGAGTTTATATTCTATTTAAATATATCTATATTATTAAATATATAATTATTTGTTGAGTATTGCAGTTTATTTATTGAATTACTGCACAAAATTATTGCAGTGTCATCAAACTGCACACTTTATTTATTATTATTATATTATCGATCAATTATGGTGTTGTTCCTACCAGCTCTGAAATAAGTCCAAAATAAGGCCAGTCTTTGGTCTCTGAGTGTAGACACTTTGACAGAGCTGTTGGGAAGTTCATCAAAGTTCGTCAAACAGGAGTTGATCGCTACAACACCCAGGAATCACTTCCTGCGGTGCATCTCGTGTAGTCCTGTAAACAGCAGATCATGGAGTCGGTGGGAGACACTGTCCAAGGTGTCACCTAACTTGGACAGCATCCTCCCCCCTGGCCTTGTGCTTCTGTTTGTTGACATCCGCTAACCTCAACCTGCTGCCCAAGCGCACCACAGCAAGCAGGGTAGTACTGTCCACCACAGGCAATTACAACAGCCCCCTCAGGAAATAGAGATGGATCTGGCCTTTCTTGGAGAGGTCTTCAGTGTTCTTAGCCTGGTCAAGTATATGGTCAATGGGAACTCCCAGGTGGGCTCTGCAGCCCTCTTTGAGTAGAAGTTGTCAGCTGTCTTCCTACATTTGTTACACGTGGCGTGTTGTTCGAATAACCAGTCGACGGTCCTGGCTGAGACATTGCAATCCAAACAGAGGCTGATGTAATCTGTGATGCAGTAATGCAAGCCCATCCATGTCTCCTCATGTCTGTCACCTCCAAACAGCCCTGAAGTGTAATTTCAGAGTCTTCTCCAACCATCTCCTCGCACTCCTTCTGATGGCAGGCAGACTTTAACCAGAGGCTCATAGCAGGGGTGAGGTGCGAATCAGGTTGTGATCTGACCTACAAAACGAGAGCTATATTCATCTGAGTGAAGTTGGGCGGGGTTAAGGTTAGAGTTGTTGCAGTCACCTGATTGCTGGGGTGTTGAGTCTTGAGTCGATCTACGGCATTGGGAATGGCGTTTCAAGCCGACTTCAGGAAGGCAGAGAGGGGATGTGAACAATTATCCCCTATGCAGCAATTATTTAGCAGATACTTTTAACAAAAGCTACTCATCATAGTGAACTAGTGTGCATGTTGGTGTTTGAACCGATGAATCCGATGACTTTACCAACGGATTAGAATCTATGATCAGACCGGTAGGAACCAGAAGATGACATCAGCGGACATATTTTATAGGAAGCAATCGATGGGGCCATTAGCGACGCTGTTCTCTCTCAACATACACATGGTAACATACATATCGCCATGGTGACCAATGACCATACATCCATGGTGGGGAACCTACATGACAGGGTCATACGTTTCACCACCGCACCCTCCCCATGTCCCCCCATGCCTCTGTCTGTCCTTCCTTCCAGGGAGAGGAAAGTAATCACGTTTAGGAGGAATCATTCCGAGGAAGAAGATAGAGATAAATATGTTTTACCGACATGGCCCTATGGAGAGTTTAAAACTGCATTATTTTTCTTACAGCTTGTTTATATCTGTAAAACGGTGGCTGGAGGAAGACATAGGTGTAGAGAGCAGTGTCTTTGATTGCGTCCATCGTTCATTACAAGCCGTTCAAAACGATGAAATGCAAAGAAATTTAAAGATCCCTGTAGAAGAGACGTGAAATATATTCCATAACACCCACATTTCCAATGTTGTGTTCTTCTTCTTAAATTAACATAATTGTATTGTGAGTTTGATGTAGGGGTGACCTCGATCTTCGATAGAAAGACATTTAGTCGACAATGTCTTTTATGGTCGAATCGTTGTGTCGTTGGTAAAATTGTGCGTGTGTAACAGTGGGACATTGTCCTCATATTAAAGTTAATTTGTTTAGCGGAGGCAATGCGCCTGCCCTTTAGATGCTGTGGTCAACCCTGAGAGTCGTTCAACGGCGGGAATGGCATAAACAATTTCCATCATTGAGACTTTTATATGAATACATTAATGATAAATTAATTTACGATGAGTCAGCGATGGGTCTGGCCTGACGAATTAGATCAGACTGCATAATCTCAGTCAAAGACACCCCTAGTTAGATGTTAGGAGGAATCGGGGCTTACACTGTTTACACCTGGAGAGAGAGGGAGGAGTGTGTGTGTTTGGCGTAAAATAAACAAATCACAATATTGTTGTTTTATAATTATTCTAATCAATAACTGCTGTTTTACTAAAATATATTGACATTTTAATTTGCAAAGCGCCTTAGAGTGATGTTAAGAACAACCAAAGTGTGCAATCAATACTTGAGCAACATCAACAACTCGGCTTAACAACCTTTAACTTAAAAAAGAACAACTTGACTGGGTTCAGATAAGTAAGAGCCAGAAAGTCGAGGTAAGTATACATAATACATTCATTATGATTTGGACCAATCTAGACCTTACAACCAGGTAAGGTCTAGATTCAACACAAGATAAAACAAGAGAAATGTGTCCAAATATAAAAAGCTGTTAGCTAAGATACTTCAAAAGCTTGAATGGGTGACACACAAGTAGGTACCTCTAAAAATAGTTGATTAGAACTATAATCATCAAGGTAGCTGTTGTTAATGTAATACCACAATACTGTGCTGAATTAACTCCCCAAATTTCTTTTAGCGATTTTTGAATTTCTTCTCACAAAAGTATTGAGGTGGGATCTGTTAAACTAGGTCACACCTCTGATTATAACTGATTTTGACGTGGAGCGCAGGTGAGTGAAATCAATAAAGCATCAGTTAGTAAACAGCACTTTAAACATAATGTAATACACCGTGTTATTGATCCGCGCATTGATTTGGTTTGAAGGACTGCGTCATTACAATAATTGATCAACCCGAGAAAGAGGATGCCAGCGGCCTTTCAGGGGCCAAACTTAACGTCCCCATCAGATGAATCGTCGTGTCCCCACCTACAGCAGCAGGGGACACGACTATGCTAAGCTCGTTCTTTACGGCATTAGCTTGTTCACCTCTTGGGCAGTTTGTCTGCAGCCTAACAGGATCATGAATGGGCTCTTTACACCTAGTGGCCAACTTTGTTCAGAAATATAAACAATATATCGCTGCTAGAAACAAGTCCACAGCACTAGCAATTGTTAGTTTAACATACAATAAGTGCATACATTGAGTGGCAGGACATACAACATACAATAAGTGCGTACATTTAGTGCCAGGAAGTGCAACATATAATAAGTGCGTAAGAGGGGTGTATGGGGTCGGGGGGAGGGGGCTTAATACTAGCTTGATGAACTGAATGTCTGGATTCAGTACCCCCCGCCACCAAGCGTGGCAGAACCAAGATGGTCACAAAGTGGATAAGGCCCCAGGCACACTGCAGCAGGGAATTGTTAACTAATTCAGGAACATTGGATTCTTTGAAAGCTGCTTGTTAAACGAGGCGAGGGAATATTCATAACTCAATGTTAATGCAAGAGGAAGAGGGATCTTGTGGTTGAAGTTTGATCACATGCTCCCTGTGACATTGTTCTTGCCCATAACTGTCATGCTTGTGTTTATATATTAGGTCGACGTATGTTCATTTACTTATGAATGATTGTCGATATAACTGAACTAATGAGTTAGCATTTTCTATTATACCTATCTTCTTATTTCTTGTCAAATGTTATAGATTTTGCAACATATTTATTGTGTTGCTTGTGTGTGTCTATTTTGTCACCTTAAATGTGTGGAAGTGATGAAGTGATTTTGTTGTGTATTTTTTATCTTTTAAAGATAAAGATTTCCTGCTTCAAGGTGCATCTTAGCCTCACGTTACAGTCAGAGGACGGGAGAGAGAGAGAGAGAGAGAGAGAGAGAGAGAGAGAGAGGAGTAAAATGAAGAGAGAGAGAAGGGGGACTGTGGGAGATTGAGAGAGAGAGAGAGAGAGAGAGAGAGAGAGAGGGAGAGCAGGGGGAGGAGAGGACAGAAAGAGACAGGGACAGAGGGAAAAAGAGGGGGCGAGAAAGAGAGAGACAGACAAAAAAAGAGGCAGAGAGAGAAAACGAGACAGAGAGAGAGATAGAGCGAGCCTGTTGCCAGAGAGCATTTCAAGGGCATTGGACCTGTTGAGGTGCCGGGCGAGAGAGAGAGAGAGAGAGAGAGAGAGAGAGAGAGAGAGAGAGAAAGAGCACGGAGGGAGGAAGGAGAGAACGACAGAGATAAAAAAGAGGGAGAGTGTCAGGGGACACAGAGGAACGATAGATAACACCCTGACGACATAAGGAAAGATAGAGAGTAAAAGAGAGAGAGCGCCACAGAGGGTGAGGGACAGAGACATAGAGAGAGAGAGTGTATGCATAGCATGTGCCGAGTAAGTTAAATAGCTGTTTAAGAGTGTGGGAGATGAGACGGGGAGGGTGGGCGAGCGACTGAGACAGAGAGAGAGAGAGAGACATATTGATAGAGGGCGGGAGGGATGGAGAGACAGGAGGGAAGGAGAGGAAGGAGGGAGAGAGAATGGCAGGATAAAGCCTCACTAAGATCAGGGCTCACAAGCACGTCCCGTGGAACGATGCGCTAGAGAGACAGGATTACGGAGCCGGACAGTGTGGTGGGGGAGGGGCAAACGAAGGGAGAGAGAGGAGGAGACAGGTGCGCCACCACAGACTGAGAAGGAGGAGAGGAGAGGAGGAGAACAGGACCACAACAAGTGGATGATGGACCGGCTCTTTAGAGTAAGAGAGGAGGAGGAGTAGGAGGAGGAGGAGGGCTAGGGTCGCCTTCTTCTGTATTGTTTGAAACCTTTGAGAATATTTGAAGTTGGACGTGAAGGATCGCCGTCCGACAAGGTCAGGAGGAGGAAGAGGAGGAGGAGGAGGAGGAGGAGGAGGAGGAAGGGGTTGGAAACCAGACCACCTGCTGCTACCTCCATCACCACCAAAATCATCAGCACAACCCCTATCACCACCATCACCACCACCACCAGCTACAACCATCTGAAGACCACTACAGCCCTCCCCCCACCTGCTCCCCCCCTCCCCCCCCCCCCCCTCGCCACTACACACCGACCATCTGTCACGGCACTCTGACAGCATCCGGACATCGCTCTCTCTCCCTTCCTCTCACTCTCCCTCCCTCCCCCCCTCCCTCTCTCTCTCTCTCTCTCCCTCCCTCCCTCCCTCCCTCTCTCTCTCTCTCCCTCCCTCCCTCCCTCCCTCTCTCTCTCCCCCCCGTCCCTCCCTCCCTCTCTCTCTCTCCGGCTCTGTCCTGGTGGACGGAGGGAGCCCAGTGCAGCTCTAACCCGGGGCGAGAGCGGAGGGTAGCAGGACCACGGCGCGCTGGGTCCTAACGTCCTCCACGTTCCCCTGAAGGAGAAACTACAACCTGAAGCACTTTAACTTTGCGTCTCTCGTGCGAGGACCCAAAGAAACCGAGCGAAGAAAATTCCCAGGTTTTCGGATGGACCTGTTGGGAGCTCCGGGGAGCTGAGGGTGGGGACCGCTGGATGGGACGGGGAGATGGAATACGTCGTTCCGAGGGCTTCCGAGTTGGACGTGACTGAGCGGGGCGGCGGCGGCGGCGGCGGCGGCGGAACGGGTCGGAGGGGCGGGCGAGGGATTACGAGCCAGAGCGGGGGTTTGTGGTTTCATCAGCAGGGCTTTTCCCTCAGCGGCCGAGGTCTCTCCCGGCGTTTTACGTCTTCTCCCTCCTCCATCTTGGCGTGATTGAAATGGCGAGGAGTTGGCGCGCGGCGCCACGCGCCCCGTGAGCTCAGTGGCAGGGAGGAGACATGGAGCAGCAGGTGAGGCGCGCGCACGGACACATGCAGGCACGCGCGCGGCCGTGCACACGCTCACACACACACACACGTCTTTCAAAATCAAGTCACACTGGCTTTCTCGTGGAAACTCTTTCAAATGACACTGAACATACACGGGCAAACACACGCATACTCACACACACACACACACACACACACACACACACACACACACACACACACACTCACACAAAGGCACACACAGGCACACACACTCACTCTGTGATAGGACGGTCCCTCTGTGTTCCCGGGTCCAATCAGAACAACTAACCTGTGGGAACTAGCCCGCTCGCCCACTGCACACTCTCTCTCTCTCTCTCTCTCTCTCGCTCTCCACCCCCGCTCTAACACGTTCTCACTCCCCCTCTCCATCTATTATCATTCCCCCCACCCCGGCTCCCCCCTTGTCTCACCTCTCCCCCCCTTTCTCCTACCTCTCCTCCGTCCCCATCCTCCCCCCTCTCCCTCGCCCTCTTTCTCCTCCATCCTCCCACCCCCACTCTCCCCTTCCTCTCCCCCCTCCCACCCTCTGTCCCCCGTTCCCTCCCCATACCCCCCTCCTCCCCTCCCTCCCCATATCCCCCTCCTCCTCCCCTATGCATCCCTCCCTCCCCTGCCTCTCTCCCCCCTTCCTCCCCCTCCTCCCCTCCCCTCCTCCAGCGAGTGGAGCTGTGACCTTCTGCCGGGATGCCGTGGCTCCGTCAAGGCGCGAGCCGTCACCGCCGCTGCTGCTGCTGCTGCTGCTGCCCGCGCCGCTGCTGAGGCAGAGACTCTAACAAGTGCCGAGGAACGGAGAGAAGGAGCAAAAGAAAGAGGAGAAGAAGAAGAGAGAGAGAGAGAGAGAGAGAGGACACGGAACAACAGAGGAAGGAGAGAGAGACCGTACGAGATCACAGAGGGCTGGGACGTCTCAGGATGAGAGGTTCGGATGAGGATTGTCAGAGCAGGTAATTTATCGTTTAACTTTTTTTTTGTGTTTCTTTATTTTGTGTGTTTATCGTGTGTGTGTGTGTGTGTGTGTGTGTGTTGCCCGGTCTAGTGTTGGGGGCTGCGGTGCTCCAGCGGTCAGGTGGTCTGTCACATTGATTCCTCCTCTCAGTTTGTGTGTGTATGTGTGTGTGTGTGTGTGTGTGTGTGTGTGCGTGTGTGCGTGTTAGTGTGTGTGTATGTGTGTGTGTGTAGGTGTGTGAATGTGTGTCAGTGAGCGTGTGTGTGTGTGTGTGTGTAGGTGTGTGTGTGTGCGTGCGTGAATGTGTGTGAGTGTGTGTGTTTGGCACTCCATGCTGGCAGTCACAGTGTGTATTTTTGGAGGTGAGGTGTTGTGGCGTGGCACGTTTTTTCTACTTTATACCGCCTCCTCCTTCTCTCCTCTCCCTCATCCTGCTCCTCCCCTTCTTCCTCATCCTCTTCTTCCTCCTGACATGGTCCTCCATGTCCTCCTCATCCTCCTCCTCTTCCTCACGTTGCTTCTCTTCCTCCTCCTACACCTCTCCCTTAGCAGAGCCCCTGGCTCTGCTAAGGGAGAGGTGGTACTTGCTCTCCTTAATTATCTTCCTCTCCTCCTCCTCCTCCTCCTCCGCCTCCTCCTCCTCCCCTTCCTCCTCCTCCTCCTCCTGCTCTTCCTCAATCCCCCTCTTCCTCCTCCTCCTCCTCCTCTTCCTCCTCCCCCTCTTCCTCCTCCCCCTCTTCCTCCTCCTCCTCCTCCTCTTCCTCCTCCCCCTCTTCCTCCTCTGTCTCAGAGACTGACAGGAGTACAGAGATAGGATGGACCTTAGGGAGCAGGTGTGTGTGTGTGTTTGTGTGTGTGTGTTCGTGTGTGTGTGTGTGTGTGTTCGTGTGTGTGTGTGTGTGTGTG
>NC_136944.1:5273433-5278433 GCF_949987615.1 Pollachius pollachius
TGGACCAGGTGGAGAAGGTGAACCGCGTTGTCGAGACGGGTCTCACGGTGAATGGAATGTTTGTGCAGGTGCTAACGTTGACGCAGCCGGCAACAAAAATAACCTTGTCCAATGTCCCTCCTTTTATTACTGACGAATTTCTCAGTAGAGAGCTATCCAGGCATGGAAAAATCGTCTCACCGATGAAAAAGATCCTGTCTGGGTTTAAGTCTCCTTTGATGAAACACGTTGTGTCTCACCGGAGACACATATATATGATACTTAACAATCGGGATGCGGAGCTCAACCTCCGCTTTCATGTTAAAGTAGATGATTATGACTACGTGATCTTCGCTTCCTCGTCGGTAATGAAATGCTTTGGTTGTGGTGTGGAGGGACACACCGTGAGGGCCTGTCCGGGGCGCGGGGAGCCGGCTCCGCCTGGCCCGGGGAGGGAAGGGGCGACCTCCGCCGCTCCGCCGGTTGGAGCGGGGCGGGGGGGGATCTCTGCGGAGCTCGGTTCCGCTGCCGCGGTTACGCCAACGGAGAGCGTTGCAGTTGCGGGGCCGAGTGCGGTTTTCGGGGGGCCGATCGCCGCACCGCGCACGACAGTCAGCAGGACTGCCGTGTGCGACACTGAGGACGGTGTAGGAGTGCACATTGGTGAGGTGGAGGTGGGTGAGAGTGAGGTGAGTGTGGAAAAACTAACAAAAAAATACAAAAAAATGGAAGTAAAGGGGATGGGTGAGGAAAATATAGAGACAATAAGAAGTGGTGGGGAGAAGAATGTGAAAGAGGTGAGTGAGATCAGCAAGGCACAGGGTAAACCAGCTGAGTTTGAAGTGGGCGAGAGTGAGGTCAGTGGGGAAAAACTAAGTGAAAAACACAAAAAGGTGGGAGAAAATGGGATGGGTGAGGAAACTATAGGGACAATAGGAGGAGGTGGTGGGGAGGAAAATATGAAAGTGGTGGGTGATATCAGCGATTCACTGGGTAAACCAGCTGAATCTGGGGAAACGGTAGAAGGTGAGGCAGGTGAAGCCAGTGAGATGCAGGGGCAAGAAGAGGGCAGCTCATGGGCGGAACGGATAGAAGAAGAGGAGATGATGGTAGAGGAGGAAGCAGCAGAAAGAAGGCCAAAGCCTGCAACAAAACGCAGAGGGAAGGCTAAAAACAAAAGCAGTGATTCAAAGGCAAGCAAGTTGGGGAAAGACAGGCTGACTGGGAAAAAACAGACTGCACAGACAGACAGTGACAGTGGAGAGGAAAGTCTCTCAGATGACAGTGACATCGTGCACATAGAAAAGCTAAGTTGCAGTCAGCAAAAGAAAACATATTCACCGGAGAAAATTAAGTCCTTTCTTCAGGACACCAAAAACGCAAAAGGAGTCAAGCTGGAGGAATATTTCCCAGATATTCCAGCATTTTATGTTTCTGCCAGATTTTACGCTAACAACAGAATTGAATCTGGCATTACAGACCAAGAAATGTACAGACTCAGGAAACTGGTGCTGAAAGCAAGAAGGCAGATGAACAGCAACGA
The DNA here is from genome assembly GCF_949987615.1 of Pollachius pollachius. Taxonomy (NCBI): domain Eukaryota; kingdom Metazoa; phylum Chordata; class Actinopteri; order Gadiformes; family Gadidae; genus Pollachius; species Pollachius pollachius. Next base: position 5,274,956 of record NC_136944.1, read on the forward strand.
GCATAGAATATCTGATGTGTGTCTTAACTAAGCTAATGGTTCCACTACTTTTATTTTTTTATTCTGTTTTAAATACCTCACTCATGACGGAGCTTTTTAGCATGGGAAGTCTCAATGTCAATGGAGCAAGGGAGACAAAAAAAAGGGCACTCATTTATGAGACTTTTAAAACAAAACAAATTGATGTCCTTTTTCTACAAGAGACCCATAGTTGTGCTCAAAATGAGGTAGATTGGAGAAGGGAATGGGAAGGGGATGTAGTCCTGAGCCACAACACTAGCCTCAGTGGAGGAGTGGGCTTCCTTTTCTCCAGGAGTTTCTCTCCAGTTTCCATGGAGGTCGAGCATGTCATCATGGGGAGGTTGCTTTTAATTAAAGCTCGGTTTGAACAGTTTAATGTGGTTTTTATAAATGTTTATGCTCCAACCAATGGTACAGAGAGGAAGCTGTTTTTAGAAAAAATAACAAATAAATTAAATAGTTGCAACTCAGAGGATTATCTATTCCTGGGTGGGGATTTCAATTGCACGGAAAATGAGACATTAGATCGCAACCATGCAGAGCCACATCCAGCCTCTCAACATGCACTGAGGCAGCTGGTCATTTCTCATGGCCTGGTGGACGTGTGGAGAAGGACGCATGTAGATTGCCGACAGTACACATGGTCCCACCTCAGAGAGAATAGGATCTCCTCAGCTAGACTTGATCGTTTTTATGTTTTTAAGCACCATTTTAACATTCTTAAAATGTGTAAAATTTTTCCCACCGGTTTTAGTGATCATTCCTTGGTTGTATGTCATGTTCTAATTAGAGATTTTAAGCCAAAAAGCGCACATTGGCACTTTAACTCTATTTTAACATTGGACAGAAAGTTTAAGGATGCTTTGAGCTTCTTTTGGGGTGTTTTTAGGCAGACAAAGGGGGATTTTAGTAGTCTTAGGCAATGGTGGGACCATGGAAAGACTCAAATTCAACTTCTATGTCAGCAGCACACCCTCAATGTCTCACAGGACATCACTCGGTCTATGAAGGACTTGGAGACTGTTATAGTGGAGTTGGAAAAGATGAGTGAGTCATCTGGAGAAAGGGGATATATTGAAATCCTCAAAGAAAAAAAGCTAGCTTTAGCTAACCTGCTGGACACCAAAGTACAGGGTGCGTTAGTCAGGTCCCGAGTTCAGAACATCTCTGAGATGGACGCTCCCTCTAGCTTCTTCTTCGGCCTGGAGAGGAAGAATGGACAGAGGCGGGTAATCCACACATTGCTCTCAGACACAGGCCAAGAGCTGACGGAGCCAGGGCAGATAAGAGCGAGAGCTGTTGGTTTTTATTCCTCCCTCTACTCTTCGGAGTATGAGGAGAAGGACACACTGGAGGGGTTCTGCAGTGGGCTACCCCAGGTCTCTATGGCGACCAACTTACAACTAGAGAGGCCTCTGCACATCGAGGAGCTTCTAGCCGCCTTACAGAGCATGCAGGGGCGGAGGGCTCCGGGCATCGACGGTCTGACAGTTGAATTTTATAAAGCGTACTGGGAAATTTTATCTGCAGACTTGTTGGATGTTTTTAATGAGAGCCTGGCCTGCGGCTCCATGCCAATGTCCTGCCGTAGAGCAGTCATCACGCTTCTACCAAAAAAGGGGAATTTGCAGGACATAAAGAACTGGCGGCCTGTGTCTTTGCTTTGTGTGGATTACAAGCTTCTGTCCAAAGCCTTTGCCAACAGGCTGAGGGAAGCTATGGAGCAGTCCATCCATCGGGACCAGACGTACTGTGTGCCCGGCAGGTCCATGGTAGACAATGTCTACCTGATTCGGGACGTCTTGGAGGTCTCTAAGTCCATTGGCATTGATACTGGTTTGATTTCCCTAGACCAGGAGAAGGCATTTGACCGCGTTGAACACAACTTCCTATGGAAAGTTATGGCAAAATTCGGGTTCAGCGCTGGTTTCATAGCCAAGATCAAAGTGTTGTACAATGAAGTTGAGAGTGTGCTGAAATTCAACGGCGGTCTGTGTGCTCCTTTTAGAGTGTGCAGAGGCGTCAGGCAGGGCTGTGCTCTGTCCGGGATGCTCTATGCACTCTCCCTAGAACCCCTCCTCAGTAAAATACGCTCCAACCTACAAGGTCTGGTTTTACCTGGTTTTAGTGAGAATGTTGTCTTATCTGCATACGCTGATGATGTCATTGTTTTTACTAAGAACCAAAGAGATGTGGACATTTTAACAAGGATCATTAGTGACTTTACAGCTACATCGAAAGCGAGGGTTAACTGGAGAAAGAGCGAGGCCCTCGCTGTCGGTGAATGGCGTGGCGGTCTCCCAGTTCTTCCCCAAAATTTGACCTGGAAGAGGGATGGCTTAAAGTACCTTGGTGTCTTTCTTGGGAAGGAAACCATAGCCCAGAAGAACTGGGAGAACGTCACAGAAAAAGTGGAAGGTAAACTTAAAAAATGGAAATGGCTACTGCCGCATATGTCCTATAGAGGTAGAGTTTTGGTTTTAAACAATCTAGTAGCCTCCCAACTGTGGCACCGCCTTGCATGTGTTGACCCTCCCTCAGGCTTATTAGCCCAAATTCAAAGAAAGATGGTGGATTTTTTCTGGGATGGGTTGCACTGGGTGCCACAGGGAGTGCTGTTTTTATCTAGAGAGGAGGGGGGACAAGGCCTCATCCACCTGGCCAGTAGAACAGCCACTTTTAGAATTCAGTTTTTACAAAAGTTTCTGTCTGGTCCGACAGACTTGGTATGGAGGAATGTGGCCAGCTGCATTCTCAGACGTGTAAGTAACCTGGGTCTAGATACTGCTCTGTTTTTAACTGATTCTAAATTCTTAGAATTAAGTGGGTTACCTCCGTTTTATCAGGGTGTTTTTAAGTCATGGGCCCTTTTTAGTCATAAAACGTGTCAAGAAGCTAACTCTCTGCACTGGTTGTTGAAGGAGCCACTAATCCACGGGGCTAGGCTGGACATCACCAACAGTACCACTCCCGGCCTGACGGGGGCACTGTGCAGTTCAGGGACTGTTTGCCTACAGCAGCTGTTCGATGTAGTGGGGCCAGCGCTGGACAATGTTGGGGCCCTGGGCACTCTGCTGGGCCTCCGATCACACCGAGTGGCAGGGAGACTCCTGGAGCTCTGGAGACAGAGACTGTCTATCAAAGAAAAAAGACTTCTGATGGACTACAACCTAGGGAGAGCCACACCAGACCCCGCTGACCCCTTCCCTGATGTCCACCTGAGCCCCGTGGTAGGGGAGCTGACAGGCTCCCTGCTCACTCCCTGTCGCCCAAATAGGCTCTCCGTAAACAGGGCTGATAAAAAGACTCTCTATGCGAACTGTGTGAAAAGCATCAACCGTGCCGGGCTGAGCAACCGCCCCCCCACCGTGTGGACCAACAGGTTAGGGGGCCGCAATGGGCCCGGCCCACAGTGGAAGTTGTTTTATAAACCCCCCCTCAAGAAGCGGACTGCCGA
>NC_136944.1:5283433-5310933 GCF_949987615.1 Pollachius pollachius
GACCCTCAGATACTCACACACACTCACACACACACACACACACACACACACACACACACACGCACACACACACACACACACACACACACACACTCACACTCACACTCACACATACACATACAAATACACACACATAAACTCACACTCACACACACTCAAAGGCAAAGGGGAATCGTTCAACAGCTCCGGTGAGAATAGAAAAAGACTCCTTGAAAATTGACTTGGCACAAAAAATGTAAATGTGAAAATTGTAAAAAGGGGCTGTTCAATATTTGACTAACTGAATCTCATACTCTTCTTATATTTCTTCTATTTTGTACACAAGGTTGATCAAATGTGGGCCAATCGGAAAAAAAAAAAATCTTCAAATACCTTTGAAATTAGAAGTGCATCTGGAAATATGTGTATTGTTTTCCAATAACATGCTTCAATGTTATTTTTTTCTTCTGGTTTGAGTTCAGCTTGAGCTAAAAAAGCAGAATATCATCGCTTTGTAATTTGAGTACCCTTGCTTTTACACAATCGAGTCAACAACACTGCTTTGCCTTCTCTGGGAAGGACAACTCACTTGACCGTGAGTCAGGCTGATAACCCACTGGTTCAGAAGAAGAAGGACCATCCATTCTTTAATGTGATTGTGTGGCCCCACTGTGGCTTATTCTCATAGGTAATTGTGAGCAGAGGTGTGTAGGGTGTAATTATCTGGTGATAAATGAGTTTTCACTCTTCATCTGGGGGAAGGTCACCGTGTCAATTCAACTATCCTGAAAGCCCCGGTCTTTACCGCACGGCCCCTAAGGCAATCCAACGTGTGGCCCCGGGGGCCAAAATCAATGGTCGACCCTATTCTGTTCTCAACAAGGAGAAATGTTTATTTAACCAATTATTTAAAAAATAATATATTGAAAGTATACAACAACAACTTGCATTGACTCTCCTACGTCACCTCTATGAACAAACTTATAGTGATTTAAGATACAAGGCATTCGGGTGGGGATGGTTGAGGTTAGGCGTCTTCCTCAAGGGTGGCTACCGCAGACATCAGGGATTGAACCCGGTACGTTTAGACTGGGAGTGGGAACACCCAATGCCACTACACTATCCTCCTGCCCTGTTTTGTATGCAAGCCCATGTTGGCTTTAGAAAATGGGCTTCAAATCTTAATTTATCTATTATTGTGTTCATTTGTTTCCAGGCGCCAATATTCTGTATTCCCTCTGGGTAACAGGACATCTGTTGAACGAGCGGTTGTACAATGTGAGCCGTCTTCTCTCTCGCTCATTAGCGACAGTTAGTTGGTAGTCAACAACCGTTTGCCCGGGGGGGGATACACACACACACATACACAATGAGGACAGTGGTGGAGTCGGTGCAACTGTACTATAACTTAAGTGCAAACAGTCAGGAAAGAAGCATAAAAACAGCCATTTGGGGAAAACGCTGGGACGAGACTTCAGTCTCCGATCCCGGGGGCCATGTTGTGTTTGGTGTATAGGTCGTCTGGTTTAAACAAGCTGGATCCAGATCTGCTCGGCAGCAGGCCGGACGGAGTCTGAAGTCTTTAATAACAGGAACCCCTGATTAGACGAAGGGGCCTTCAGCAAAGACATTGTCTGATGAAACGTTGTAAAACACGCAAAGCAGTCCCATCGGGAGATATCAATATGCCAAAACGCTGATGCAATCTGGGCTGTTTGTTATGAAATATCGCTTTTCTTTCTTACTGCTTCATCTCTGGAGAACTCTTTGGGAGTAACTGGGTCCACCACTAGGGGGCAATAAGCACATCTCATTCGCTGTGTAGAAGTCTTATGAGGAAGCCCTCGAGAGATGAAACTGATTAAAAAAATATGTTCTCAAGAAACAAGATGATAAACTGCAGTACTAGATCACTCTCTCTCTCTCTCTCTCTCTCTCTCTCTCTCGCTCCTTCCCTCTCTATCTCCATCTCTATCTGCCCCTCTCTCTCTCTCTATCTGCCCCTCTCTTGCTCCCCCCCCCCCTCTCTCTCTTCCCTCTTTTTCTGTCTCTTGTTTGGTCTTTTTACAGACCGGGTCTGGTCGAAGCGTGGTGTCTGAGAAGGGATATACGGGGTAATGCGCCGGGGCATGGGAAAGTGGACCGGGACAGACTGACAGACAGACAGACAGCACTTTGATAAAATAGTTTCCTACCCTTGTGCCAACTTTGGAACAAGAGTTGTTGAAGAGTTGAGTGGCTAAGAGAAGTGCTAGGAACATAGGGCTTTGTTTTGTGCGTGTGCGCACGTGTGTGTGTGAGTGCGCTTGAGAGTGCAGCAGTACTGAAAGTGTGTAACGAATTATCGTAAGTCATCTCCCAGGCCACTTAGTTTTCCCGCTCACTCCCTGCCTCATGCTAATGAATGTTAATGAATAGCCCTGCTAACGCCAACCAATACTAACACCCAATGACGAACCTCAGGGTGAGGCTACTAACCCAGTAGGGAAGGTGAACTCATGGCCGTCATCTTTATTCTATACTATGATCTTTATACTCTCCGTCTACACACCCAGAGACGCCTTTCTTGTTCCAAGGACCGGCATATTCATAGAAAATAGAAAATTGAGGACCGGTAGTCAATTGTAATGCCTTAGTTTAAGATACATTATTTATTTACATTAACAACACATTCAAAGCACAGCTTGCAGTTTAGGTGATTTGGTTATGGGAAATGAGATTGCTAAAGGTGGACCTTCTGTGTGGCATTATGTATCAAACACTAAAGGCTACTGCAAATATACAGAGTGAAATTGGATGACAAACATTACTCCTATTGTCACTCAGCGGTTAATTATAATTTATAATTTAGACTTTAAACTTTCAAACCCAGTATCTACAGGCTAGCCGTTATCTTATTATACCAATTCTCAGTTACTGTCTGCGATACTAGCCATGGTCGAAATAATTGGACCCCAATGAACAGTGTTAGCCTATGTATGTTGTGTTGATTTGTGAACGTTCTGTTTTCAAGAGTGTTTTGATCAGCTGTCGTTCTTTAAGGGACTTGTTAGGGAGACCAGTAAAGAGGCTGCGCAGCAATCCAATCAACGTGTGAACATAAAAAGCTTATACAAATAAAAGCAAGCGCTGTTCTTCCGAGTACTATTGTCTTGTGATATGTTTTATGTATCCATTAAAACTTTGTATTAAGTTGAAAGCTTCTCTTTATTGGGTGCAAGCTGCTAAAAGCAGCTTGTAACACTGATACAAATATTATGTAAATATCAGCCGAAACATAATCACATTTGAGCAGTAATTGATTATGATTAATTTCATCAGTCAGAGATTGTGAATAAACGACTGAGTCCAGTTGGTGGCGACCGTTTCATGTTCCGGCCGAAAATCAGAGTATTTACCCAATCAATCAGCTCCATAGGGGATTTACAACTCAATTAACAGATCTGAAAAGAGCTGCTAATGCACTGCAACGTCCATATCTTTCCTGGCTCCAGCCCCGGAATCTGTATGATCAGCAGTTTGTGAAGTTCCTATGAAGTCTATGGATTCTGCTTTGGAAGCAATTTGGGGTACACTTCCTGAATTATGGGCTCCTAAATAAAACAAAAGGGAGAAAAGTTGCCCACGGAAGCGTTATCTGCTTAGTGATTGGTTGAGGTGAAGTAAGGGGTCTGACGGAACTGTTATCTGCTTCATGATTGGTTGAGGTGAAGCAAGATGGTCAGATGGAAAATACTGATTTATTAATCATCCGTCATAATAAAAATGATGTATAATTGTCCTTCAATAAATGCAAAGCCCTTCCAGATACTTTTGCTGTCAAGTATTTGATTACTGATACATTTTTTCTTTCCAATTCCAACTACTTTCATAATGCCAGCAGAGACATCAATCCAGTGCTCAAATAATCATGATGTTTATCAATGGATGTGACCTCCATACACATGAACCTTAACCACCACTTACTCACCCCCTCCCTCTCCCACTATGTCCCAGCCCCGAGATGGTCTATCCATCATACGTGAACCAGGAAGGCCTGCCACGTTGTTCTTGGAGTGAGCCTCGACATCAGAGGTGAAATCACAAAAACAAACCTATTTCAAATTTTCTCTGCGATGAGTCACTCCCTGTATTTTTGGTCGACGACCCCAACCATCGTTCCATTTGCTAATTCCCCGCGTGTTTGACCTTGGACCATTGACCTCAGTGGTTAACGGAATACACAGAAGGTTGAAGCCATTCAAACGTTTTGTCCACAAACACATTACATCAACACCCAGAGAGATTAGCTCGTCACATTACCCTCTGCTCGCGTTCGCCGCAGGACACATGTTATTGGACAGAATGTCTAAGATGCTCTTTCTCTCCCCTTGTAAACCAATCAATTTTCGGTGTGATTTATGAGGTTAGGGGTCCAGGGGTATCAAATCTCTGTGCTCTGCACTCTCTCTGTGTATACGTCATTTAAAACAGGACCTCTGCCTGTGGCGTGTCCTTATTTGCGTTGATGCCTGCGTCCGATCTGGTTAAAGCTGGTTGTGATGGCTTGGGGGTCCAGTGGTGCATCATGCTCATTTATCTCAGGTGGGAAAATTATCCTACAGGAGCTACCTCTTCTAATTCATTGTTCTAGACAAAGTAGCCTTTTCCTATATAAAGTATAGAAATTGGAACATTGTTAACTCTTTCTATCATCTGATGTTTCTCAAATACAAATATTCCCGATCCATTTTCTTAAATAAATAACATCTCAAATAACTGACATCTCTCCATTTTGGCCAGTTGTCAATCATAGAGCAGGCAGATATCCAATAACAAACAACAAAAACAGCAACGACCCGTGCCTTCTCCAAATCTCCCTGACAGGTTGATACAATCACAGAGTCGAGAAGAGGCGGCTGGCAGGGATTACCAAGGGATTACAATATATTCACTCTGCTGGGATTTGGTGGCATGGCAAACAGATCCCCTCTCAGGAAAGGGGCCCTTGGGGGCCTCCAGGCGCACCACGGGCGGGTTTGAGCCCCAAAGGTTCTGAGTGCATCTGGCAGTTTAACCGAGGCCAGCCGGACTAGCATGGTCAACGTTAGCCAAGAAAGGGCTAGCTTGGTCAAGCTGACCTGGATGGGTCTAGTGTGGTAGAACTATATATATATACATGTATATCTTATTATTTGTGTGTGTTTGTGTTTCTATACATTTATTAGGAGGTTGAGCAGTCCTATCATTGACAGTTGGGATGCTGGTTCCATTTCTCAGCTTCTCTTGTCAATGTAAAATTTCAAGACAACAATTTCACCAAACTAAACCAGGTACTGTTTTGGGGCATATTTACCCTATGATTTAGGTTGTATTCTTCACATCAATTCCACTATATTCAACATTAAATTAAGTTACAATATTTTCCTCAGTACTCTTTGGTTGTTTTTTAAACATCAAACCTTTTTCTTCATTGCCATCTATCATGGTTAGGCAATTAATCTTAAAAGCAGACGCTCTTCCGCCCTACAGCAATCGATAAATCAAATGCTCTGACAAATAACACCTTCAGAAATTACCGGCTTGTAATAAGCTTGTTAAATGATTGCATATGGCTTGAATAGCTGCTGGCTTACCTTTCTGTCTAGCTGAGCGCACTCAGCCTATGCACTCATTGCACATGACAGGAGTCTTCCACAAGGCTATAGGCAGATATATTGCTGAAGCTAGCGAGCTAGTCATGTTTTTTGGGGGAGTGGCTATTGAAGGAGTAATGAAGGGAGAGCTAGATTTTGTGTTGGATGCTGTCTAAATCTAGACTACTCTGGCTGGTTTCTCCCCATTGCCTACTCTTCATTGTGGACTGCCACCTGTGTATCCAATTAACAAAACAATATTTTGAACTACATTTCAATTATTTAGCATAATTGCCCAAGTAATTTTTTGGTCAAATTGTGATTGTGACCTAACTCTACTCTCCTAACGCTGCTGATTCACTGTGCTTCATTGGCTATATCGTAAGCCAATCGGAGTGCTTTTTACATTCCACAATCACTATCTGCCTAAGTCATCTATTTCACTTGGGCATTTTTGACGCTAAATACAAGATTAACCTTAAAATACGACTTGGGCAATTATGCTACGTGGCCAACGGTTTACAAAGCTATTCCACAGAAAACTAGCTATCCAATGCTCGGCAAACTCTGCTTTTGCGCACATCCATCCGCCTTCCTCAGATTACGAACACTTCGTCCCTCTCTCTAGAAATCCACGATAGCAAGAATAAATAAAAAAAATGGTCCACGAGGGGAAAAGTTTCTAAAATCCTCTTGTTTCTCCATTTGTTGCATTAAACACCGGCCACCGCCATCTGTTCACTCGGAGCTGCGGTCGCTCCGGTCGACGGGGGTGGCAGCTGCCACCCTCGGCCGCAAAGAGCCCGGCCCCGCGCTCCGGCCCGGCCCGCTCTAAAAATACCTCATCCGCTCCCTTAATGGACTCTAACACTCAGATACCGCGCCGCCGCCGTCGTCGCACTCACCGGTCCGGCGGGGAGCGGGCAGGCAGAGTTCTTTTTTCAAAATAAACCAAACCGCAGACAAAGAGGCTAGTTTGGATTGGCGTGCCAGTTGGGATTACCAGGCATTGTAGGCTCCAACACTCTCTCCCAGACACAGCCACATACTTTTAGGTCCAGCGGGGGCAGGCCGCAGAGTTCATGCTTCATAATAAATTGAACAACACACAAAGAGGCTGGTTGGAGTTGGCGAGAGAGGTCGGGATTAGTGCGTATTATGGAGTCGAAAGCTCTGCCAGACACAGGAATGAAGAGAGAGAGGCCGGAGAGTGGCTCACAACACTGCAAACCGACCACAAACAAACAGGCTGGTTTGTGTAGCTTGTTAGCCAATTTGTATCAGCACACGCTATGGATTGTTGTACACTACAGCCCGTTACTCTTAGGTCCAAAAGTGAGCGAACATTCGTCTTTCAAGAAACCGACTCACAAGTCTCTCACAAAGAGGGCAGACGGTTCACTTGGCTAGCCAGTTGGCTCTACTGTGTTGTATGGCGCTTGTTTAATATTGTGGGGTTTTAACGATGTTGTTACTTTTTCATGACCGGCTTGTTATCTGTGTACATTTGTTGGGTGTAAACTGTGTGTTTCTGCTGAAAAAATATTTTCTCTAAGGGATAATGAAAATAAACTCCCCCTTTCCCCTCTCTGCCCATTATATACTCATCTCTCCCCCTTCTTCACCCCATGGGGTGGCATGTGGCTCAGGGGGTAGAGCAGGTTGGCTGGAAGATTGCTAGTTCGATCCCCGGCTCCACTCCCTGCGAGCGTCGTGGTGTCCCTGAGCGAGACGCCTCACCCTGACTGCTCCCGACGAGCTGGCTGTCGCCTTGCATGGTTGACTCTGCAGTCGGTGTGTGAATGTGCGCATGAATGGTTGAATGTTAGGCAACATTTTGAAGAGCTTTGAGTGGCCCCTGGCTAGAGAAGAACTCTATAAATGCAGTCCATTTACCCCTCTCTCCCCCTTCCTCCCCCATTCCTCCCCCTCTCTCCCCCCTCCTCCCCTGCCAGGCAGTAGGCGACTGAGATGGGCGTTCGTCCAGGACCCCTGAGCGATTCCCTGTGGTGGCCGCCGCCGCCGCCGCCGCCGCCGCCGCCATCAAGCCATCCCCCGCTACGACTCCTCCCCCTCCTGCTCCTCCTGCTGCTCGCCGGCGCCCCCTGCTGCCGCGCCCGGCCCTTCGGCGTGCCCACGCCGGCGGTGAACGTGGCGGTGGTGTTCAGCGGCTCGGCCTACCAGCAGGAGATCAAGGGCAGGCTGAGCCGCGAGAACTTCCTGGACCTGCCGCTGGAGGTGAACCCCATCACGGTGCTGGTGAACAACACCAACCCCCGGGCGCTGCTCACGCGCATTTGCGACACGCTCACGGCCAACCGCGTGCATGGCGTGGTGTTCGAGGACAACGTGGGCTCGGAGGCCGTGGCCCAGATCCTGGACTTCATCTCCACGCAGACCGCCGTGCCCATCGTGGGCATCAGCGGGGGCTCCGCCGTCGTGCTGCCCTATAAGGTCGGTGTGAGGGAGGGGGGATCTGGGGGGGATCTGGGGGGGCTGTGAGGGGCTCTCATGTATGGGAAGCCCACAGACGCATACACACATCACTATAACACACACGTGCAAATTGAGAAATATGCAATTTTTTGTGGACACAAAAAGTTGCTTAGCTGTACACAAAGCTGAAATGAACACACACACACACACACACACATACAGAGCCAATGCTTAATTTCATTGCACTGATTATCTAGTGCAAGGCTATTCATATCGTAACCGGGACTCCCAAGAAAAGCAACCAACACATTTCTTTATTTTGTCAAGTGCTGTGGCATGGGTCAATTTAGCAGGACACATTGTGTATCATTCATGACAAACACAGACACCTGCTATAGCTCAGCAGTGGAAACAGTGGAAACACATTGTGTGTGTGTATATAAAACAAAAACACAGAGCCAACTTGTATCTTCCCAGAGAGGACGCTGGCTCCTTGTTAAACCCTACAAGAGGCCCAGAGAGCCCTTTACACCAAACCTGTTTCAACACCACCCGAGGTGAAGGCGGTTACATCCACTCAAAGGCCTCCTGATGTCCCTTGTCAGGTGTTAACGCTTGTCACACACATTTTGAAGCAGGATGAGTAAAGCGCTTATATCGCCGTCTCCGTAATTCATTCACTCAATTTTGCATTTTGTTGTTGTGATCGCTGAGATCATGCCCTCTGAGTAAAATCCCTTATTAGGAATTCTACAGGTGGGAGAATAACAATGTTCAGAGTAGGTCGTTCTTATTTCATGATTTTGTACAGTGGCGAACAAGCGCGAGGAAAAGTAACTGTCCATGGTGCTGAAAACAAGTTAGGAAGATCAGCTGTTTTTTTTAACCTTTTTTCTTTGCCTCCTCTGGTTTGTCTCGCAGCCCTATGTCCCAAGTCCTAACTGTGGGTATGCTTGAGCAAGACACTGAACCCCAACCTGTTCAATAACGACAATAAATAATGATGTTTTCTTTTTTAATTGCTTTAAAAAAGTAAAAAATGCGCCTTCATATTTAGAACTGATGACATAAGTTAATTACTATTATTTTAAAAAAAGAAAACTGGAAAAATGTTAAACCGCTTTGTATATATTAGAATAGTAGACAGTAATTTGATATCAGTATGTCATTCATGTTTGGGAATAAACCTCATTCAGATGAGTAGTCATGGCTCTAATCCCCCCCCCTTCCCGCTGGGCAGACGGTCGTCCAACACATATGTCGCCATGACTCCCACCGTTCACAGCGGGTCCGCAGATTATAAATAACCCAGCCCTCGAACCCAATCAGCCCCAGAGCGACTTTCAACTCGTCAATAACTGCGATCTGTAAAACCATGATCCTTTAAATAATCAGTTCAACACTAGTCTCCCCAACCTCCTAGAAGCGAGTTACGATTAAAAATGAATGAGGATACAAATTATGAACCATGTTTTTGACGTGTGATCCATATTTTATGAATTGATGTCTGCGCTGTCACTGAAAATTAAAAAAACGACAATGGAGACATTGTCGTTGTTTTAATTTGGGTGATAGTGCAGACAGGGCAGATTGTAGGTTTGAATTATTTATGAACGACATCATTTAGAGAATAGACTGCAGTGGCCCGTGGTGGCAGCGGAGAACCTAGGGCTGTCCAAACTATTCCTCTCTGATCCATGGAACGATGTTGACTCACCCATTACGACGTAATTATGTAATGTCCCGCAGCATATATCAACCGAAGTTCCGTCGGTTAGAGTTTTGAGAAATTCAGAAAGTTAAACGGGGACAGGATTGGTTCCAGTGGTTATTCAGTTATCAGTGTGTGTGTGACTCGCAACTGAAATGTGTTCTGCTCAGTTGTCCTCAGTAAACCCTGTTGGCTTCCCATAGCTAGCAACAAAAAATCACTGTGGATAAAAGTGTCAAAAGAATGATGATATGTAACATGGAAGTATGTGGAAAACCTTGACTGTATCTTGTATCCCACATCTTAGATTTAAAAAGTATTATCTTATGATAAATGGACTGCATTTCTATAGCACTTTTCTAACCAGTAGCCACTGACAACACGCGCTTGACAATATTGCCTCACATGCAAACGTTCACACACCGACGGCGGTGTCCACCAAGCAAGGCGACCTTCAGCTCGTCAGGAGAAGTCAGGGTGGGGCGTCTCGCTCAGGGACACCTCGACACTCAGCTAGGAGGAGCCGGGGATCGAACTAGATACCTTCCGGTTACCAGCCAAGCCGCTCTACCTTTATAAGTTCATAAGTCTATTATCCTTTTTCGAGAGCATTTTATAGATCGGAACAATCAAAACAAATCAAAAGAACAAAAGCATGTGACTACAAGTTTCCACAACACAACTAAATAATCTGCAGAATAGCCTCAGACCTGTTTTGGAAAAATGGGCCTTTTTAAAGCCGATGTTTTCTGAATTCGTCATATAAATCCCAACGTGTCGGGTCGTCTGGAAAAGCCAATGTGATCCAGACAGCCCTTCAATGAGTTCTGCCGGGAATGCAACTAAAACTGTTTTAATATCGTCAATCGATCATGGATCAATGGCTCCCCTCGGGAATCAGTAGAGCGGGCGCGACAGCAGATCGATTGATAACTGTTACCCTTGTCAGAGCATGCGGTCGGAATGCTTAACAGCTCAAATGTAAAGATTTTACTTTACTAAGCATTTCCATTCTCAGACCAAACAGCTGATACAAACATCGACCGGACACACACCCAAATCAGGTCCCTATTATCAAGGCGAACGTCCAGAGGCCAATAACTATAAGGTGGGACTCCAACCCAAACCCCAACGTTTGGAATATTGACTAAAAATAACAGGACATGATGGCAGCAATCAAAACAGCCACTCAATAAAATGAATGTTCATGAGCATTTATATCAGGATTTGATTTCAGGAGTTTGAGGCAGACTTACGACTTAAATTGTAAGCCGTCTCTTCGCCGAGCATACTAGCAAAACCCTGACAGTTGACTCAAAAAGACTCAACACTGATTTAATTTAACCAAAAAGGGAAATATCCTACATTAAAGGGACCTGTACATACAATGTGTAGTCCAAAAAACCCAACAGATTTCGCAGGTAACTCTTCCGAGAGCAGCCCGGTCATTGTGTCTTTGGGGGGCTAACGCTTAAGCTAGCATGATTCATTTGTTATTATTTCAACTGACATTTCAGACAGGTAAAGGTACTTCAAGGTCGTGTCTGTGGGGCATGGCATCCGATGTACCGGAATAAACCCGATAGGCCAGGCCTGGTGAGCCCAGGGTTACGAACATGTCTGCTTTCTTTCAGTGTTTATCTCTCTCTCTCTCTCTCTCTCTCTCTCTCTCTCTCTCTCTCTCTCCCCCCACTATCTCTATCTGTCTGTATGTCTGTCTGTCTGTCTGTCTCTCTCTCTCTCTCTCTCTCTCTCTCTCTCTCTCTCTCTCTCTCTCTCGCTCCCCACTATCTCTATCTGTCTGTATGTCTGTCTGTCTGTCTGTCTGTCTGTCTGTCTGTCTGTCTGTCTCTCTCTCTCTCTCTCTCTCTCTCTCTCTCCCACCCTCTCCCTCTCCCTCTTTTCATCTCCTCCTAAAACAGACTAGCCTTTCCATTTGAATCCCCCTTGAGTTCAGAGAGAGGGATGAGACCCAGATACAGAGCAGAACTGCCTGTCCTGACCACGGGAATGGAAATCTCAAGCACGCATTCCAGCGCATTAACCGGAGCCAAATATGGAAAAAGGGGTCAAGTCAATTCCCCTCCGAACAAAAGTGTACAGACAGTTAATCACTAGTGAATAAACGGGACGAAAGAACCATCTTCCAGGGTGAGAGTCAACATGGAGGCCTCTGCTTAAATTAATTTATATCGCCTCCCCTCCCTAGCCTTTCCATCGGGAGCGGGATATTTATGGACTCATTAAGCATTTCCAAAGCTACCTTAAAGGAACTCAGACGTCATTAAGGAGCAAGGCTTTGATGTTCAAGGATTCCTACAGGTGAGGCTGGAGTCACCTGAGACTACTTTTAAGCTGAAGCCTTATTAACCATTATTACTAGGAGTCCATCACTCTAACTGCTAAACTACCATACCGGCATCAAACTAACAACCACCCCCAACAGTGTGACTGTTCTACTGTGGTGAAAGTTCACTAACCTACAGTACGGCTAAGAGGGAAGATATCCTCAATCAAGCGTTTGTGTGTAGGTTTGTTTATAAGTTCATATGTTTGACTATTAGCAAAATGTCCTCTCTAACCAATACATGACATGCCCTGAAGTTTAGGTGCCTTGCTCAAGAACACCTCCCCCAAGCCTCAACCAGGAAGTTACCGGCATCAAACTAACAACCACCCCCTACCCACTCTTCCTCTACGATGCCTCTCTCGTTCACGTCACATCTCAGTTTGCCACAACACTGCAGCGAAGCTTTTATAACTCCACACCATCGTCATAGAAACGTCAGCGTGTGGTGGGGGGGGGGGGGGGTGTTGAAGCGTCTGTTCCTTGCTTGTGAGCACTGCTCGCCGTGACGTCAGCCAATGAGGACACGGACGGTGGACACAGGCACCGGCATCTAGCACCACACTGGGCGCCAACGGCAGACATATGCTACGGAGAGGGAGACGGAGAGGGAGACGGAGAGGGAGACGGAGAGGGAGGGAGAGAGAGAGAGAGAGAGAGAGAGTGAGAGAGAGAGAGAGAGAGAGAGAGAGAGAGAGAGAGAGAGAGAGAGAGAGAGAGAGAGGGATATAGAAGGTGTGTGGAAGAGAGAGAGAGAGGGAGAGAGGGATAGGGATATAGAAGGAGTGTGGGGAGAAAAAGAGAGAGAGAGAGAGAGAGAGAGAGACAGAGCGTGAGAGAGGGGATGGAGAAATAGGAAGCGAGAGTAAGAAGGGAGGACAGAATGAGATGGAAAGGATGTGAGAGAGGCCGAGATGGAAAGAGAGAGAGAGGGAGAGAGGGAGAGAGGGAGAGAGGAAAAGAAGGAGAGAGGGAGAGAGGGGAGAGGGAGAGAGGGAGAGAGGGAAAGAGGGAGAAAGGGAAAGTGTTACAAAGAATAATTGACTCAGATTCTGTCCTACAGAGCAGTTGTATTTTCTTGCTTACTTATCTGCGTATTCATATATATTATTTATAATATGAAATTGTCTTGAAACACATCGATAGTATCACCAACTGAAGGTCCCCGGTGCTTCGTGTTTTACTTCCTATAAAAATACCAGACATGACAACTCATTTAAATAAACACTTATTTTACCACTTCTCTACTGATACCATCTAGCAGACACTTCCAGTGAATTCAGATACCGGTCATAAATGAGCAGACAGGGCTTCAGGCATCTCAGGATCCCTTTAGTGAACATACGGGTTCAAACCACAATCCCCGACCAGGAGTCAAACTCCCGACCCACTAAAGACCATCCTGCGGTGCTATCTAAAGTGTTTGTTTTGGCAAACAAACATGTTCCTCCGGACATGATACCCGACCCTGATCTTGATCTCTGCATTAAGACTCTAATCTGTGGGTGGATATAATCCTCTATCGTCTGTTACTCACCCAGCAGAGCAATGTGTAAGAACCCTCGGCCTCTGATTGGACGAGGTATCTTGTTCGGTAGAAACCCCTCCTCTTCCGATTGGATGAGTAATCACTAGCCCTGACCCTTTACTACGACATTTCTAACATGTGGCTAAGAAGGTAGAGGGGGTTGGCTGTTAACCGTGAGGTTGCTAGTTCGATCCCTGGTTTGAGTTGTCGCTGAGCAAAATACCTCACCCTGACTGCTCCTGATGACCTGGCTGTCGCCTTGCGTGGTTAACATCGCTGTCGGTCTGCGAATGTGTGCATGAATGGGTGAATGTTGGCCAATATTGTAAAGTGCTTTGAGTGGCCACTGGTTAGAGAAGCGCTGTATAAATGCAGCCCTTTTATCGGGGGGGACCTTGGCAGTGTAGTGCAAGGGGCGTTCAACTCACAGAAGAAAGGTACAGGTTTCAAAGCCCCCAGTCCAACCCATTAGGCCTCCTGGAGCAATCTCAGAACCGCTGAGGGACCTTTATCTAAATCCACTGTACTGTGACTAAACCATCTGCTAAATGACTCCATATTTCCAAAGGCGATCAGAGGTTGCAGCCGCTGAGTAAACCTCCGTCGTTTGGTGACTGTTGCGTCGCGCGGCCCGCTTGATTGCAGGCGACAGTGTGTTCATTGGAAGGGCTGTGATGTTTGGACAGTACTCTCAGCCGTCCGGGAACAGACCGGTTCAGAATCTAGGATCCGGGCCAACACTGCCAACCCCCCTCTCCCCCCAGTCCCTCCAGCCCCCTCCTCCCACAGCCCCCAGGCTCAGTGTGAGCCCTGCTTTCGGTCGTCGGGGGACAGGCTGACTGAACAAGGGTTTAAAAGAGCGAGAGCAGAGGGCTGTGGGGGACGGAGCTGTTGGCTGAGGGGTGTTGCGGCTTTGTTTCAGAGATGTGGAAAACAAATGCTCTCGATGTGTGTTTTAACACGTGTTGACACGCGACAGGCCTTTATATCTGTATGCTTCAGCATGTCCATGTGTATGTAATGATTATGGATATGGGTGTAAATACTGTACGATGGGTTTAATCTCACTCGTGGTGGCAGACACAGGCGAAGACAAATGCATGTGCTTGCTAATTCTGGCGCTCTCAAACACATATGCACCGCATGCATGCATACACACACACACACACACACACACACACACTCTGCACATACATATGCATGCATACACATCCCTCACACACGCACACACACACTCCACATTAATATGCATGCAGACACATCCTATAAACATCCTGCACACACACATACACACACACCAGGCAAACACACAAACATACACACACAAAAACACATACCTATTCATGCAGGCACATCCCCCTCAAACACACACACACACACAAACACACACACACACACACACACACACTCCACATACATATAAATGAACACACATCCCTCCACAAACGCACACACACAATCTACCTACATATGCATGCACACACATCCCACACAGAAAGACACAAAGACACACACACACACACACACACACACACACACACACACACACACACACACACAACACTCACACATACACTCCACATACATATGCATGCACACACATCCCACACACTGAGACACTAACACACACACACACACACACACACACACACACACTCACAGTCACACAAACAAACTAACACACATACACCATGCACTCGGTTGCAGCTAACACAATCAGTAGCAGCGTGGGCTAAACCTTTCGAAAAAAGGAAATAGTGTGACCAACTGGCCAAGATAGAGAGAGAGAGAGAGAGAGAGAGAGAGAGAGAGAGAGAGAGAGAGAGAGAGAGAGAGAGAGAGAGAGAGACAGAGAGAGACAGACAGACAGAAAACGAGTGGATCCACACGTACATACACACAACCAATATCACCCCAGGGTGCTCCGTGACCGGCCTGCATATCGTGGCTGTTCAGGGGGTAGACGTATGGAGGGTAGAGACCCCTGTTACTCTAGGAGATGTAAGGTAAATGCAACCAACATTCTCATGAAAAAATATTGATGATCATGTGCTTTTTAAGTTATACTTTAGGACTTTAAAAGAGCAGATTATTGAAGGGCTTAATTTAATATGTTCCTTTTTAAGTTTTCTTGCAGTTGAATTTTTTAAATTATTATTAAGTTTTTCTTTTCATAAATATGGTAACAAACTGACAAAGATCAATGTCATGAATACAATGTGTTGATGTCTGTTTCTGGCCTTGATTTGATAAAAGGATGAATGCATAAAAACCTGAAGCTTTCAATGTCTTTAAATCCATTTTTGAGACTGCAGAATATTATGATGTTGGAGATCTGTGTGTTTTAAAGATTAGTTTAGGTTCAGGTTTTAGCTGACATATGCAAATGAATGCAAATTAGCTTTATTACGTCAGTTTAGTGAGGGAGAAAGGTGTGTGTTGGGACCAAGCTGCATTCGGATTCATCTGGATAGTCTCGATTAGCATGAAGATGCAGACGTTTATACTGTAGTATCACAGATATAGACTTCCTGTCCAGGGATCCTTGCTTCTCTTCAAGGTCACAGTTTGGAGAAAAGACAGAGAGACAAGACAGAGCACTGGCCATGTTGATCGCCCAGTCAACCCCCCAAGGCAGAAGTATGGCAGACAGCCAGCGCTGGCAGAGAGAGAGAGAGAGAGAGAGAGAGAGAGAGAGAGAGAGAGAGAGAGAGAGAGAGAGAGAGAGAGAGAGAGAGGGAGAGGGAGGGAGAGCGGTAGAGCTGGTGAAAG
Organism: Pollachius pollachius; assembly: GCF_949987615.1. Taxonomy (NCBI): domain Eukaryota; kingdom Metazoa; phylum Chordata; class Actinopteri; order Gadiformes; family Gadidae; genus Pollachius; species Pollachius pollachius. The sequence goes on from NC_136944.1 coordinate 5,299,822, forward strand.
AATAAAATAGAAGAGAGCGATACCAGCCGATGAGGCAGAGAGAGGGGCATAACATGGGCATGAGAGAGAGAGGTAGAGACAGTGAAAGAATAAATGAGCGAGAGAGAGAGAGGGCGAGGGAGACTCGTGATGAATGGGGCTGCATATCTTGCCAGAGTGAATCACAAGACAACTCGCTGGCTGTCATCACATCTTCTACTAACCGCTTCACCACCTCCATCACCACCTCGGTCAGAACCTCCATCACCAGCCCCATCACCACCACAATCACCACCTCCACCCTCTCCTCGATCACCATCCCCGTCCTCTCCTTGATCACCAACCCCCCCGCCCCCCCCATTCTACTCCATCACCACCTCCATCATCTTCTCAATCATCTCCTCCATCACCTCTCCTCCCGGTCTGTTGAGTCCCAGCCCCAGCTATTATTACTCCACCTAGCCCAAGTCTTGTAACGTCTGGCTCAGTAGTGGAATCCGTCTCTCGTCTCCAATGACGGGACCTCCTGTTTACTGCTTCCGTCTGACGTTAAAGGTAGACCAGAAGGCCTGCTACTTTGGGGAAAACGGAATACGAACTGAAATATACTCCTGCATCCCAGCCCCAACCTCCACCACCCCACCCGCGACACAGAAGGGCCCAGACTGGTCGTAAATTAACTAATTAATCAGCCCTCGTTTAAGATCACGCTCGTTAAATGGGGTGAACTGATGGCGGCGGGCTGGCCGAGCGAGAACACCGCCATCATTCCTCTCTCTTTCTCTCTCTTTCTGACTACTGATTATCTATGTGTAGCTCTCCCTATCTCTTTATCGTAACGGCTCTCTCTCCCTCTCCCTATCTCTTTCTCTCTCGTTCCCTATGTGACTCTCTCCCTCTCTCTCTCGCTCTCCCCCTCTCTCTCTCTCCCTCTCTCTCTCTCTCTCTCCCTCTCTCTCTCTCTCTCTGCCCACCCGTTCCCTATGTGACTCTCTCTCCTCTCCCTCTCTCTCTCTCTCTCTCTCTCTCTCTCTCTCTCTCTCTCTCTCTCTCCCTCTCTCTCTCTCTCTCTCTCTGCCCACCCGTTCCCTATGTGACTCTCTCTCTCTCTCTCTCTCTCTCTCTCCCTCTCTCTCTCTCCCTCCCTCTCCCTCCCTCTCTCTCTCTCTCTCTCTCTCCCTCTCTCTCTGCCCACCCGTTCCCTATGTGACTCTCCCTCTCTCTCTCCACCCAGGGCGAGGGCTCCACCTTCCTGCAGCTGGGCTCGTCCATCGAGCAGCAGATCAACGGCATGTTCAAGGTGATGGAGGAGTACAACTGGGACAGCTTTGTGGTGGTCACCAGCCTGTACCCGGGCTACGAGGCCTACGTGGACTACATCAAGTCCTCCTCCGACACCAGCTACTTCCTGTGGGACCTGCAGGAGGTGCTGACTTTCGACATGTCGGCCGACGGCACCAACGACCTGCGTGCACGCCGCCTCCTCCAGCAGGTGGACACCCAGGTGCTGCTGGTGTACTGCTCCCACGACGAGGCCCAGTACCTCTTCACCATGGCCGCCGAGGCCGGCCTCATGGGGCCCGGCTACATCTGGATCCTGCCCAGCATCGCCGTGGGCAACCCGGACGTGATGCCCCCGGAGAGCTTCCCGGTGGGGGTGATCAGCATCATCACGGACCGCTGGCGGACCAGCCTGAGGAAGAGGGTGAGGGACGGCGTGGCCATCGTGGTGAAGGGCGCGCAGAGCTTCCAGAAGCAGCGCGGCTACGTGCCCGAGGGCCACAGCGACTGCCAGAGCCCCGTGAAGCCGAGCAACAACGACACGCTCTTCAGGTGAGGGCTGCAGTCCTAACGAAACACTGTCGCTTTAAGACAATGACCTGCCCTTCAGGTGAGGGGTACAGTCCTAACGTAACACTGTCGCTTTAACACAACAACACGCTCTTAAGGTGAGGGGTACAGTCCTAACGAAACACTGTCGCTTTAACACAACAACACGCTCTTAAGGTGAGGGGTGCAGTCCTAACAAAACACTGTCGCTTTAAGACAACGACACGCCCTTCAGGTGAGGGCTGCAGTCCTAACGAAACACTGTCGCTTTAAGACAATGACCTGCCCTTCAGGTGAGGGGTACAGTCCTAACGTAACACTGTCGCTTTAACACAACAACACGCTCTTAAGGTGAGGGGTACAGTCCTAACGAAACACTGTCGCTTTAACACAACAACACGCTCTTAAGGTGAGGGGTGCAGTCCTAACAAAACACTGTCGCTTTAAGACAACGACACGCCCTTCAGGTGAGGGGTATATTCCCAACCTGACCCTATATTATTAACACTAACCCTTTGAAACTATGACACCCTGTTCAGGTGAGTGGTGCAGCATTAACCTGACACTGTCGCTTTAAGACAATGACACCCTGTTCAGGTGAGTGGTGCAGCATTAACCTGACACTGTCGCTTTAAGACAACGACACCCTGGTCAGGTGAGGAGTACAGTCCTAACCAGACCCTATGTTAACCTAATATTAACCCTTTAAGACAACAACACGCTCTTCAGGTGAGTGGTACAGTCCTAACCTGACACTGTCGCTTTAAGACAATAACCCCCTGTTCAGTCGAGGTGTACTTTCCTACCCTAACACTAACGGTTTAAAACTATGAACCTCTGTTCAGATGAATGGTCCAGCCCTCACCTGACCCTATATTATCTTACCACTCACCCTTTAACTATGAAGCACTGGTAAAGTGATGAGTGGTACATTTCTTACCTCACCGTAACCCCTTAAAAACATAACCTCCCCATATAAAACAATGCCATTATTTTACCAAAGGTTAATTTGAGGCATTCTTTCAGCGATGATTCAATGTTTGTGGGATGTGGTTCAATGCGGTAATTAGGTTGGCTGTGGTTAAGTAGATTGGTTGTGGTCAGAGGTTTTGGTTAGAAGAGGTTTAATGATTTACATGAGTACTTGTGGTTGCTAACATCAGGGCTCGTGTGTGTCCCCGGCTGTGTCCCTCTCTGGCCCATCCCAGTCCATCGATCTTGGTGCGTACACCAGCACTGCAGTACACTACGGTTTGTAAGGCAGCGATGAGTCAAGAGCCCCGTGAGGACTGAGACATTGAGAGGCTAAACAGTGAGGAGCCATCTGCTAACAGACAGCAGTCTATTCTGAGAGAAGCCTGTTCATCACCCAACCAGGGACAACGCTCTTCTGTCAGCACTCCAGTGTGTGTGTGAGATTGTGTGAGAGAGTGTGTGTGTGTGTGTGTGTGTGTGTGTGTGTGAGAGAGAAAGTGTGTGTGTGTGTGTCGGTGTGTGTATGTGAGTGTGTGTGTGTGTGTGTGTGTGTGTGTGTGTGTGTGTGTTTGAGAGTGTGTGTGTGTGTGTGTGTGTGTGTGTGTGTGTGAACCTGTATGAGCGTGTGTGTGTGTGTGTGTGAGCCGTTATGAATGAGTAAGTGAGTGTGTGTGTGTTTGTGTGTGTGAGCCTGTATGAGTGTATGTGTGTGTGTCTGTGTGAGTGAGCAAGAGAGAATGTTTTAACAGTTTAGCACCTTGAGTCCTGATTGGGTTAGGTGTGTGATGTCTGAATAGGGAGAATCACGCGGCGACAGACTACAGCAGTGTTATGAATTCTGTTTTCTTTCTAGCGGTTGTCGGATGGAAGGTTGAAAGGAACCCACTGGACTACATCAACCCCCCCCCCCACCCTGGGGGCTTTTCTTTATACACACACAACCTCACACACATACAGGGATGCACAAACACACACACAGTGACATACAAACACACACATACACAGGCATGCACACAAACACACTTACACAATACTCACACACATACACATACACACACACACACACAAACACACGCACACACACACACACACACACAGAAATCGTTTTTGTGGCCTATACATTTCAGAGCAGCGTCTGGCTGGAGTTATTCTGGTCCAAGGGGAGGCTGGGTGAAATAATTTATCACAAACAAATGTATTCAATAAGACATCTGTTAAATGTAATGCATTTCATCTTTCACAACACTTTTTCATGTATATTATGCTAATGATTTCCAGTCGAAAACCTCCCGGTTACATTTTGAAAAACTGTTCTTCTCATAAATCAGAGGCTCCACTTGGAATTTATTTGGACAGTAAAGATTTGTTTTGCAAATAGACGATTTTTCACTTTTGTGTTGGTCGATACAATACAGCAGGGAGACAACAAATTGTGATATTACCGCCAAATGATGTTGAAGTTGCAACTTCAGACACAAACTACCAACACAAACACAAAGAAACATCATCCAACAACAGCCAGCAACCGCCGAGGGGTTCGGCACTCTGGCTCGATCTAAGGGTTTGCTGGCGTTGTTCGGGCAGCTAGCAAGCAAATAAAGTAGACTATTTCTGGACAATTTAGAAATAACTTTCTTGAACAGTTCCACCACTTATGTCACTATTCGCGCTACCATAACAGCAACAACAAACAAAAGACCAATCTATACTAACCTTGATTTCGGATTCCTGGAGCTACTTTTCCAATGTTAATCTTACAATGTGTTTATCTGCAGCCTCCCCTACACGTCCGTGTGGATTAAAGCTGAACGACAAAATATAAAACCTTTCGTTGTTTCTCTCTCTCTCTCTCTCTGATTTCAGACACATGCTGAGCGTGAGCTGGGAGAACAACGACTTCTCGTTCAACAGCGATGGATACCTGGTCAACCCCTCCATGATCATCATCACTCTGGACAGAGAGAGGCAGTGGGACAAGGTTAGTCCACCGCTGCTGTTGACTCCTCAAGTCATTCAGAGAGAGAGAGAGAGAGAGAGAGTCACATAGAGAATAAGTGGTCAGAGAGTGCAAGCGAGAGAGAGAGAGAGAGAGAGAGAGAGAGAGAGAGAGAGAGAGAGAGAGACTCACATAGAGAGTGAGCATTCTGAGGTTGATTAGAGGTAAAAGTCCTAGTAGCAGTTTGCTTGTGGCTATGAATGTGTAAGCAGCCTTTTCATATATACAGGGCATTTAAATGGAAAGTGGGCAGTCAAATATGTGTAGGCAAGGCAAGGCAAGGCAACTTTATTTATATAGCACTTTTCATACACAAGGCAGACTCAAAGTGCTTCACATATAAACATTGTCATACAATAAAAAAAAAATAGATAAGTAAAAGAAAACATAAGCAAAGAAATGAGTAAAATAGAAAGTTAAAAAGGCATTTTAGCAATAAAATAGAAAATAAAGGCAAAGAAAAAAGCTAAAAAAGCTTTTTAGATTTAGCAGAAAGCTAAAGCAAACATAACAGTCTTCAGTCTTGTTTTAAAGGTGCTCAGAGTTGGGGCAAGTCTTAAATCCTCAGGGAGTTTATTCCAGCTATTTGTTGCATAGTAACTAAATCCTGCTTTCCCATGTTTCGTGTTTACTCTGGGGATAATTAACAGATTGGTCTCAGAAGATCTTAGTGTTCTAGAAGGCTTATGTAGTGGAAGCATATCAGTTAAATATTTTGGGCCTGAACCATGTAGGGCTTTATAGGTTAGCAACATGATTTTAAAATCAATTCTCTGACCTACAGGAAGCCAATGTAACAATTTAAGAATTGGTGTAATATGTTCAAATTTTTTGGTCTTTGTTAGAACTCTAGCAGCAGCATTCTGAACAAGCTGAAGCTTCCTCAGAGTTTGTTTTCGGAGACCTATAAGGAGACCATTGCAGTAATCAAGCTTACTAGTGATAAAGGCATGTGCAAGTTTTTGTAAGTCTTCGGTGGACATGAGCCCCCTAACTCTTGCTACATTTTTAAGGTGATAATATGCAGATTTTGTAACTGATTTGATGTGACTGTCAAAATGTAAATCTGAATCCATGATAACCTCTAGATTTCTGGCTTTGTGTAACATATTTGGTGGGAGAAACCGATTCATGTGAATATCGAGATACTTTGCTTCTGCAATACTTATATCGTCAGGTTGACTCAAGAATGGAATGTAAGCCAGAAATATCAATGTAATCTTAGTGGAAACGTATTAATAATACTCTCCTACAGAGGATGCTATAGCGTATTCACCTCCAGTTGATTGGCATCAACTTTATTTTGGTCCATTCATCCATTTTAATATTCAATACTTTAGCGGTCAAAGAGCAACATGTAGAACCTGTTGTGACAGAAATTTCGTGGTTTACTTTATCTGTTGTCATTTTAAGAGGTAATAAGCCTGTCTAGCCACATATGCATGATCACGCCATGACTCTGCTATGACAGTGTCATTTAAGAGCTGTGCTGTCATTGGCTGCAGTCTCTGGAATGCAAAACGCTGAGAGATCTGATGCATGTTGAACAGACAATAACCCCTAAATCTCACGAAAATGGGTTCCTAGCCAAGTCTTCACACCAGCCACCCACTCACGCACACAAACCGACACTTAAACACACACACACACGCACACACACACACACACACACACACACACACACACACACACACACACACACAATAAACACACACGCACACACATAAACCCATACACACACATTAACACACACACACACGCGCACACGTAGAGACACACACATACAGTACACACACAAATAAACACACGAGCACACACACACAAACACACACACACACAAACACACACAAATAAACACACACGCACACACATAAACCCATGCACACACACACGCACACACGTAAAGACACACGCATACAGTACACACACAAATAAACACACACGCACACACACAATAACACACACACGCATACCTAAACACATGCACACGCACGCACACACGGACACACGTACGTGCACACACAAAGAGCGTAGACTGCAGAGATGCTGTGGTTAGAAGATAATAGGTTTATTTGCTCCGGAGGGGGCAGATGTGCAGCACGTAGTCAGTCGGCATTAAACAACAATAATGCAATAAGACAGACAGAGTGAAACATCGAACACATTCACCATCCATCAGTGTAGGTCCACCCATGTGCCTTGTGAGAATTGGAGATTGCTTTGTTTATATGTTGTGTGTGTGTGTGTGTGTGTGCGTGTGTGCGTGCGTGTGTGTGTGCGTGCGTGTGTGTGTGTGTTGATCATGTGGGGACTTTAAACGGCTGTGAATGTGCTGTGAGGACACAATATTGCTGTATGTCTTGTGTTGGATACACTGTGCTGTTACTCCCCTGTGAGGACTTCAGACTGATGTGTTCCTGTTTTTTGTGAGGATTACAAACAAGTGTATGTTTATGTCTTGTGATCACTCCAAACCGGTGTGTTTGTGTCTTGTGAGGGCTCTGCACTGGTGTAATTGTGTCTTGTGAGGACACGAAACTGGTGAGTGTTAGGGTCTTGTGAGGACTCCAAACAGGTGTGTGTCTGTGTCTTGTGAGGACTCCAAACTGTTGTGTGTTTTTTCTTCTGAGGACCCCAAACTGGTGTGTGTTTGGGTCTTGTAAGGACATCCTAGTTGTATTCAAGTGTATTTGGGATGGGTCTGTCCTGTGAATGTCGAGCTCTCTTCCACAGATTCAGTAAATTATGCTGAGTTAAACTTCAAACAGAGGTAAACACCCTCTGGCGTATCGGTCACACATTACTTCTTATCGATCGTTGCTGTTTTCTTCCAGGGGTGGTTTCTATTCAGGACACCGACCGCCTACTCTGTATGGGCTGACGGTACGGGGTCCCATATGTTTGGGCTGTCAGGGATGAGAGGCATGAGGAATTGCTTGGTTCACCGTCAACATCACGGTCTAGTGACCAATAGAAGAAGGTTTTTGATCTGCATGGGAGCACCATCTGCGTTGTGTGCCGGGGAGCGGAAAGCATCCCGCAGCACTGCCTCTCCCCTGAACCAGTCGGCTGACGACCACGTCGGGGTTAGTTGACGTCTCGTCTCGGACCTATCAGTCCTAGGTTGTATGTTATATGTTATATATGTTATATAACTCTTGGGGAAGGCTGCCCAGGTAGCCAAAAAGTGCCTGGTTTTCCTTCTCGTTACTGAGATGTTAGACCGAAGAAAACTCATTTGCTGTAGGGTGTAGTTGGATGTAGCTTCTGGTGGCTTAATAGGCGTTGTTTGACACTTGACATTTTCTTACAGTGTACTCATACTGGCCATGTTGGTGCTTGCTGTACATAGTAGCCAATCACTTCTGACAAGCAGTTTTGTTGTAACATATTAGAGCTGCTGGATCCGAGATTACAATTGCATTGACAATCAATGAGTCTCAATCTATGCTCAAAATGAACATTATTTTTTTTTTTCATATTTTTCATACATCATTAATCATTTCGCATTAATACAACAAGAAGATTTTCTTTTTGTTTTGTCACTTTATTTTCTTTGAGCCTTCCCGTCTTGCCATTGAACGTTAGCATCAAAAATATTTGTTCAATCCCAGCACTGGGAACATCACAACTGATCCAGTCAAAGTCACCTCCATGAATCCATGTTCTGACAGAGAGCACACAGGGAAGCTGGTTCATCTTCAGAGCCATCCCACCACATCTGTTGTGTGTCTGATCTTCTACTCTTGTACCTACCTCCTAACCTGGTTTTGAAAAAGGGGACATTCACGTTAACATCGCTACTGGGAAGGGCTCTACACACGTCTCGTGTCTCGTGTGTGCATACAAGACAAATGACGTGCACACACATGGACACAAACACACACACACACACACACACACACACACGCACACACAATGTGGTACTGGATTTAAATAGATTTAGGAGTTAAGCATCTCATGGCTTTGAACAATGAACTCAAATTTATCTTCACTTCTCAAAGTTTATAGAAGAAATTATGTGTGTTATACAAAGAGATGGAAGGATATTGAAGTGACAAGAGTGTTTGACTTCCAGCAGGGAGCACGTTCTGGGTTTGAGCGGTTTTGACAATGGTCGCAGCTTACCTCTCTCCTGTGTCTGAAGCCAAACCTTTCCCTGCTCCCTAATGACATACTGTATCTTCTTCGTTCAATCTATCTTAGTTAAATAGGGCTTGTGTTGTAGAAAAATGTCTGCCTAATCGATCCTGGCAGCAATTAGAGTATCAAGCCGAAACTCTAAGCAGAACATAAATAACACTTTGTTCGGTAGTGAGGATAAAGTTGCTAAGGAATGAAACGTTCCTCTCTTGTTTTTTTAATATCTGTGTAGCTAGTATAGGAAATGAAATGCCATACGACTCCAATGGCTTTCCACAATGGAGGTTGCCGAGAAGTTGGAAAGACAAAATGCTACCCTGCATTTGTAGTACAAGGGGTTTTCATTTTGCAAGTTCGAGAACATACTTTTCTTTAGCGGCCTCAAGTTGTGATGCTATACACAGCAGGCATCACAGACCTGACACCCTAGCCTGTTTATATATTAGTTAAAGATACCCTTCTGTCATTCAGAGCTTTTCCGCGGCAGTCGTCTGTGAAACGCGGTTGGGAAACCTGATGTAAACGTCAAGGTAAACCCGGAGCCTGGAGGTGAAGGAAGAGGTAGCGGCAATACATGACAGAGAGCAATGAGCCCCACCGGAGGGAGATCACCCCTGCCTTGACTGCTAAACGGCATATCAAATCTTTGGCCGAGACAGCGGATACATCACAAACTCTATCTGAGATTGGACCAGGACATTCAAGAAGGAGAGCAGGATGTTAATATTTCATGATCTGCCAGGAAGAACAATTCGTATATTGTATGGAGAGGGGGAGAAAGGGATTTTCTGTGGATTTTCTGTGAGTGCATCAATAGATTCTTGGCATAGGTGGGATTCGAACCCCTAACCCTGGTTGTCTGACTGTTAAAACCATGCTCATTTCATCAGTGAAGCAGGACAGGACTAAATAAAAGTTAGACCCCTCATTGCTAACTATTTGGCTTTTAACCAAAGCGACTTCTGTTCATTCAGGAGCAGATTGGGGTTTTCCATATTGCACAAGGACGCCTATACGTACACTTTGGACATTTAGGGCATCAAACCCAGTGCTTTAAGCTGGGCCTCAAACACTGCTCTAGCCGCTGCCCATTTAGCTTAAAAAGGAGTTGCTGAGGAAATACTCACAGATCCCAAGCTTTTAAATTGTATGTATCTTGTATCAGATAAACTGTAAGCCGGTGAAGCCCTGCTGGCCACAGGTTCTGCTAAGCTAGGTTAGACCCCCTAGCTTGTAGAGATTAGTTTAAAGGAACAAACACACTTTGGGCAAAATACCAAACATTCAGTTTGCCTCCTTCTCCCTCAGCCAGCACGGTCTCCAACAAGATAAACATTTAGACTACCGTGTGAAAGCCACATTGGCAAGTTACATAAATGTTTGCTTGTAATTAAAAACACCTAATTTGGTCCCGACTTGGTGATTAACCTTGGTAATTTATCTTGCACCTCACTTGTGGTTTAATGTGCATGTGAGGTTAAAGGAAATTAGGCGATGTTATGGAACTCAGATCAGTGAACACTAATCACAGCACAACATTACCATTCTCATTGCACAAATGTTGATAAGTTATTCCTGGGGAGAACTGTAGTTATCTATTCCTGTTTGACAAAGTGGAAATCGGCTTTAATTAACACGGGGGGTTCTGTGTTTATGGTAATCTGTCTGGATCGCCATTTCCCAGTTATGAGAGCAAGTCTGCGATGACTGCACTCGAGTGATTTGTTTGTTTGTGGAATCACTTTGTTGTGCTCATCAAGGACTCCAGAAAACTTTCTCTGAATTAAAGAGGAGGACATCTACTTTGAACCATGCATTTAACCCCTGGGCACGGTCTCTCTCTCTCTTTCTCGCTTGCTTACTCTAAGACACTCTCTCTCTCTTTCTGACTCTCTCTAACTTCAACAAATTCTCTCTCTCTTTCACTTACACGAACACTCTCTCTCTCTCTCTCTCTCTCTCACTTACTCAAACACACTCTCTCTCTCTCTCTCTTTCTCTCTCTCACTTACTCTCGCTCTTTCTCTCTCTCTCCCTCTCTTTCTCTCAGTCACTCTCTCTCTCTCTCCCCCCCTCTCTCTCTAACCCTCTCTCACTCTCTCTCTCCCCCCCCCCTCTCTCTCTCTCTCTAACCCCCTCTTCCCCCCCCCTCTCTCTCTCCCCCCCTCCCCCCCCCCCCCCCCCCTCTC
>NC_136944.1:5315933-5318433 GCF_949987615.1 Pollachius pollachius
AATTAAGTCATTCCTCCCAACTTTTGGCTCTCTAGCTGATTGAGCTCTCCGTTCTTTGAATGGAGAAGCTGCACAAACTCAACAATTATTCTGTCTTCTCAAACCCAAAATAATTAGCCTGGAGCTGGCCACAGTGTTGTGTATGGGAGCGGTTTTATCTTCTTAATGTATCTATGAGGCTCCCTGGATGACTTCACCTCTGGGACCTCAGTGTATTGTTATTGAGGCTAAACAACGTGCGGAGGACGGCGGAGGAGCCAAGACTTTACCTTGGAATTGAAAGCTCTTAATGAGGAATTAATGGCGCTATTAATCACCATCAAGGCAGCGTTGTGCCGGGGATCGATAGCAGGAAAACACACCGTAGAAGACTGCCGGGAAGTAGACTGTGAAATCAGACGGAGTGCCATGGTAGCATTGACCTCCTCCACGCAGACGGGAACTTTCAGGAACAGGTCAAGTGATGCGATTTGCTCAAGGGTGCAGGCAGGCTAGGCCTTGGATGGCAGGGATCGAACCCGGTACCTATTGGCTGTGAGACGAGCCCCCCATTACGCTGTTGAATGGTAAATGGACTGCATTTTTATACCGCTTTCCTAACCAGTGGCCACTCAAAAGCGCTTTACAATTTTGCCTAGCACGCCGACTGCGGATTCTGCCACGCAAGTTGACAGCCTGCTCGTCAGGAGCAGTTGAGGTGTCTTGCTCAGGGACACCTTAACACTCATCTAGGAGGAGCCGGGGATCGAACTAGCAACCTTCCAGTTACCAGCCAACCCGCTCTACCATGAGCCTCATGTCGCCCCCCCCGTTCCCCTGCCCCCCCTCAACATACCGCCACCATGTTTGTGATTTTATTCACTCGTTTCCATTTGACTACTTAGTATTGAGGAAGGCGGTTTTCTCAAAGGGACTCACTTTGAATTCAGACGAAGGTCAGGGAGGAGCAGGTAGGGGCGTGGCCTCCTGCTCAAGGACGCCTCCAGGCTAGGCTGCAGACATTAGAGGATCAAACCCCCAACCTTTCAGCCACCCTAACCTTCCCCTTCTCCACACACTTCCACATGCTTTTTAACATTAAACTGTTCAGCATTGAACACCTTATCCTAAAGGGACTTCTAGTGAATTCAGATCCAGCAGGAGCAGGCAGGGGTCAAGAGTCTCGCTCATAGATTTAGGAGTCACCACCATCACCTTTATCTAACCACCCCTGTCACCCCCCCTCCAGCATTGTGGGCCACACAGAGCCCTACACCAAGCTGTGCTGCAAGGGCTTCTGCATCGACATCCTGAAGAAGCTGTCGCGCAACATCAAGTTCTCCTACGATCTGTACCTGGTCACCAACGGCAAGCACGGCAAGCTGGTCCGCGGGATCTGGAACGGGATGATCGGCGAGGTGAGACAACTACGACCGTCAAGACCATCACAACCACCACGACCATCAGGACCATCCCAACCATCACTACCATCACCACCATCACCACCACCATTACCAACACCGTCACCACCACCGCCATCACCCTCACCACCATCACCACCACCATTACCAACACTGTCACCACCACCGCCATCACCATCACCACCATCATGACAATCACCACCATCACCATCACCACCACCATTACCACCATCATGACAATCACCACCATCACCATCACCACCATCACCACCACCATTACCAACACCGTCACCACCATCACGACTGTCACAACCGTTACAAGTTCTTTAGGATGTTTACACATGATTCCTTGATTCTGATTCAGATTCAGAAGATCTTTAATACTGTGATTCCTTGATTCTTATTACAACAAGCAGAGAAACGGCACAAAATATAATACTAGCTAAAACATGCCACAGAACGTTTGAAACACAAGAGTTCCCAACTCACTAACCTCCTGTTCAGAGTCCAGGAGCTGCTTTGCTCCCCTGTCGAGTTGTCGTTTCAAACTTTAGATGAAATTCTTGTTGTTGCTCCAGTATTGTTGGAACACTTTGGTTGTTCGCAGCCTTCCCTCCTTAGTCACGTTTGGATGAAAACAAACTGACTACACGTAAATGTGACAGGACATAAGCGGCACATCTCGGAGGGTTCTCCCAATGCTTTGAACGGGACTGTTGGATTTACTTCGTGAACAACAAGACAGCAAGCAGCCTGGGCACAAAAACCTGACAGCACTGTGGCGCCTGGTGTGTCCTTAAGTGTCCTGAAGTGGTAGAAGGGGTCCAGGGGAGACATGGCTGGCTGGACGCGGAGCATCAATGTCACGCTAAGAGGCGTTCACATTTACAATTTAGCGCTGACACTTGAGTGACTTCCAAAGTGACTTCAGAGTTAGGCCGACAACAATCAAACTTTAATTTGGAGAAAAAGAAAGTTAGTTTCGAAAACAAACAATCTAAAATAATCTCAGAGTAGCAAATTAGAACTAAAGGTAAGTCAGATGTATGTATTAGTATTAACATATGCATCATATAGAAGCAGACCATAAAATGAATGGA